>NW_006922131.1:889791-890555 GCF_000298275.1 Orycteropus afer afer
TGGATAGATGGGTGGACAGGCTGAACTATTAGGTATGTCTGTGAAGTCGGGAGTGTATCCAAGAACGTGAATAGGGTTGGCAGACAATGGTCCTATAAGTTTATGTGAATGATCAGAATTCCCAGGTGTATAGTAGAGCTGAAAAGGGGCAAGCTTGTAGTCACTGCTTGGTCACAGTCAGCTATCCAGGGGGACTGAGTAGTTGAACCTGTGAGCTTGGGACCATAGTCGCAGGGGACATCGAGCTCAATTGGTATAACATACTATATAAAACATTGTTCCTTTTCCTACTTTGGCGTGTAGCAACTGGGATATTAAAAGCTAGGAAGCTGCCGTTTAGATTCAAGGATGGGTCTCTCCTCATCCAGAGCAAAGAAGAATGAAGAAAACCAAAAATTCATGGAAAGACCTTAGGTCTTTGTCTGGTTGTAACCAAAAGCCCTACCCTCTGGATCAATCATCTCCTTTAATAGGTAACACCAACCAAAATAACCACCTAAGAATCCAAAATTTCACTTCCCAGGGCCCTTCATTCTTTCTTTCATGAAGTCCCATGCTTCTATGAGTCTGGAGCCACTGTAATGAATCCCACTGCTTCTGACACAAACTACCAAAGAGGCAAGGAGGCTACATCTTCTGATCACTTCTAACCCCACAAGAGGAAGACAGAATAACTATCAGTAGCTCAAGTCCTATCCCTCTGAGGCCTGACATGCCACCTCCCTCCAGCCCTGACACCAACTGTTCCTCCCACAGCACCCACT
>NW_006922131.1:891220-892762 GCF_000298275.1 Orycteropus afer afer
TTATCTTGACATATATTAATACTATATAAAAATGCTCAAATAAATAGAGAAGATAGGACAGTCTACTTCCATAAAGATTTGCTGCTTTGGAAACACAATGGGGTTGCTATGAGTTGGACTTGACTCAATGGCATTGGGTTTCATTTGGGTATACCTAGTAAAATGCGCATGTACTGCTAGAAGAGTTCATATGGCTCAAATTTTTTAAAAGAAGAAAATAATCTATTGACAGGGGCCAGCAATATAGTGAATAATTCTCTCATTGATTATGACAGACAAGTTATTCAGTTTCTGTGCCTTAGTTTTCTTATCTGAAAAATGAGAATAGTAATGGTGCTCTTCCATAAGGTTTTTGTGAATATTAAATGAGTTAATATATGTAAACATTGCATAGCATATAAAAAGTGCTATAAAAGGATTGTTGTTTTTAACCTATTATTGGCCTATTTTTGGACTATCTTCAGCAAAATTTTACTTGCATGTGATACTAAATATATTGTTTGATAAATTCCCCATTCTGTTTGATCACCTTTCTTTGGAATGGGCACAAATACGGATCTCATCCAGTTGGCTGGCCAGAGAGCTGTCTTTCAAATTTCTTGACATAAACCAGTGAATGTCTCCAGCACTACATCCATTTATTGAAACATCTCCATGAGTATTCTGTTAATTCCTGTGTGTTATATTAATGGTATTATTTTATAATTTCCACATTCTGTTCTATTATCTTTCTTTGGAATGGACATAAATATGGATCTCTTCCAGTTGATTGGCCAAGTAGCTGTCTTTCAAATTTCTTGGCATAAACAAGTAAGCATCTCTGGCACTGCATCTGCTTGTTGAAATACCTCCAGGGGCATTCAGTCAATTCCTGGAACCTTGTTTTTCACCAATTCCTTCAGTGCAGCTTGAACTTCTTCCTTCAGTACCATTGGTTCTTGATTATATGTTACCTCCTGAAATGGTTGAACCTTGACCAATTCTTTTTAGTACAGTGACTCTCTATTCCTTCCATCTCTTTTGATGTTTGCTGCATCATTCAATATTTTGCCCATTGAATCCTTTAATATTGCAACTGGAACTTCAATATTTCCTTCAGTTCATTCAGAATGAGAAACAATGAGCATATTGTAACCTTTTGGTTTTCTAATTTCATTATATTTCATTATAATAATTTAGTTTGTCTTCTCTAGGTACCCTTTGAAATCTTCAGTTCAGCTCTTTTTCTTCATCATTTCTTCCATTTGCATTAATCTCCACTCAAAAGGAAGTTTCAGAGTCTCTTCTGACATCCATTTAGGTCATTTACTTCTTTCCTGTCTTTTTAATGTGTACTTTCTTCATGTATATTGTCCCTGATTTCATCCACAACTCATCTTGTCTTCGGTCATTGGTTATCAGTGCATGAAATATATTATTCTGCTAGTCTCTAAATTCAAGTGGGATGTACTCAAGATTGTATTTTGGCTCTTGTGGACTTGTTTTGATTTTCTTCAGCATCAGCTTAAGCTTTCATATGAAAAACTGATGGTCTGTTCCACA
>NW_006922131.1:893647-896905 GCF_000298275.1 Orycteropus afer afer
CTACTTCCGTAGTGATACTGCCTCGGAAACCCAAGGAGGGGTCGCTATGAGTCGGGGCCGACTCGACGGCAAACAACAACAACAACAACACTGTTGGGCTGAGCCAATCCATGTAAGTGAGTCATTTCTAGGCCTGAAGGGTAACCTGGGGATATAGTCTTGGGCATTCAACCAGTCTCTTTTCAACCAGTAATTCTAATCATATTTGTATTTTTGAATTTTGTTCCACATTTTTCATCTCACTCCGGGATCTCCAGATTTGATCACTTTCCAAGTGGTTGGCATTGGTAGCAGGGCACCATCTACTTCTTCTGGTCTCAGGTTGGTTGTGGAAGCTGAGGTCCTCGTGTTCCATCTTATCTTTGGACTAGTTGTTTCCAGATGACTTTTATTTTCTTCACTCTCCTTTGGTCCAGATGAGAGGAGACCAATAGGTGCATCTTAGATGGCTGCTCAAATGCTTTTAAGAACACAGTCACTAGTCACCAAAGTAGGGTGTAGAACAAAATTTTTATGAACAATGTGTGCCAATTGAGCATGATGTCCCCTGAGACTATGATCCCAAGCTCCCAGGCCTGGTGATTCTCTTTCACAAGATATTTGGTTGTCTCTGTGAAGTTACTCCAACCTTATCTTTTGTTGCTTCTGTAACGTATGTGGGTAATTTTGTAGCACAAGTGCGTATGTAAGATTATCTTCAGCCAGATCTATCCTTGATCTAGGGTGTATTCCTATTCACCTACCCCCACCTGCTCTTCTCACCTGTCTATGCATTAATCTGTAGCCTGGTATTTAATGCTAGCAACACTGCAGTGTTGTGCCTGTGATAGTATTTGCCTCTGTTGTTTATATCTTTTGTGTACATTTCAGCGTCTTTCCTTTCCCTAATGCCACCATGCTGGTCATAGGCTTTTTCCATACCAACCCTTCCCTCACCCAAATCAATATGCAACCCCCAAATAGTCTGAGATTTTCCCTCACATTCCCTCCTGTCCCCAGTAACCAACAAAGTAAGTTCCCTTCCCTGAATAAACTTTCCTAGACTTTTTACAATAGTGGGCTCATACAGTATTTGTCCTTCTGTGATTGACTTAATTCACTTGGTATAATGTCCTCTAAATTCACCCATGTTGCAAGATGATTCATATATTCTTCATTATTCTTAAAGGTTGTGTAGTATTCCATTGTGTGGAGGTACTGTAGTTTAGTTATCCAATCATCTGTTGGTGGGCATTTAGGTTGTTTCCATTTCTTTGCTATAGTGAATGCAATGAACCTGGGTGTGCATATGTCTGTTCTTGTTTTGTCTCTCACCTCTTTAGGATATATTCCTAGTAATGGAATTGCTGGATCAAATGGTATTTCTATTTTCAGTTTTTTAAGGAAACCCCATTTTCCACAATGGTTGTACCATTTTGCAGCACCACCAGCAATGTATGAGAGTTCCAATCTCTGCACAACCTCACTAACATTTGTTATTTTGTCTTCTTAAACTTTGCTATTATTGCTGAAGTGAGATGATATTTCATTGTTGTTTTGATTTGCATTTCTCTAATGGCCTCAGAATGAAGGTTGACCAATCTACTTCCAAAGTGATACTGCCTCAGAAACCCAAGGGAGAGTTGCTATGAGTTGGGTCCGACTCGACAGCAAATAACAACCACAACAACAAAACTGGGTAATGATCGTGAACATTTTCTCATCTCTTTGTTGGCCATTAGCATATCCTCTTTAGTGAAGTGTCTATTCATTTCCTTTGCCCATTTTTGAATTGGGTTGTTTGTCTTTTTGGTGTTAAGGTATTGAAGTTTTCTATAAATTTGGAAATAAGTCCCTTATCATATATGTCATAGACAAATATTTTTTTCCCAATCTCTTTTTACCCTTTTGGGGAAGTCTGTAGATGCACAAAAATTTAATTTTTAATAGGTCCCAGACTTCTAGTTTCTATTCCAATGCCTGTGAATTTTGGGTTATGTTTGATAGTCTATTTATGCTATAAATTAGGGCCCCTAAATTTATCCCTATTTTATCTCTGATGAATTTTATAGCTTTGGGTTTTACATTTAAGTTTTTGACCCAACTTGAGTTTGTTTTTTTGTGTATGTGGTGAGGTATGGGTCTTGTTTCATTTTTCTGCAAGTGGATATCCAGTCTTGCTAGTACCTTTTGTTAAAGAGGCTATCTCTCCCCCATTTAATGGGTTTTTGGGCTTTGTCAAAGATCAGCTGTCCATAGTCTATTTCTGGGTATTCAATTCTGTTCCATTGGTCTGTATGTCGATCATTGTACCAATACCACACTGTTTTAACTACTGTGGCTGTATAGTAGTTTTGAGGTCTGGAAGTGTGAGACCTCTTACTTTGTTTCTCTTCTTCAGCAGTGCTTTGCTTATCTGAGGTCTCTTTCCTTACCATATGAAATTAGTGATTGGCTTTTCCATGTCCTTAAAAAATATTGATGGAATCTGGAAAGGGATTGCATTGAATGTATAGATTGCTTTGGGTAGTATTAACATTTTCACAATAATTATTCTTCCCATAGTGCCTAAGGCACTTGACTGCTAACCAGAAGGCTGGCAGTTCAAACCCACTAGCCACTCCTCAGAAGGAAGATGGGGCAATCTACTTCCGTAGTGATACTGCCTCAGAAACCCAAGGAGGGATCGCTAGGAGTCGGGTCCAACTCAATGGCACATAACAATAACAACAAACATCCATGAACAAGACAAATTCTTCCATTTATGTAGATCCCTTGTTGTTTCTTGCAGTAGTATTTTATAGTTTTCTTTGTATAGGTCTTTTGTTTCCCTGGTAAGATTTATTCCTAAATATTTTATCTTTTTACTAGCTATTGTAAATGGTATTGTTTTCCTTATTTCCTTTTGTTGATATAGAGGAATCCACCTGATTTTTGGATGTTGACTTTGTATCCTGACTCTTTGTTCAAACTTTCTATTAGTTCTAGTAATTTTTTTGCTGAGTCTCTTGGGTTTTCTATGTATGAGATCATGTTTTCTGTGAATCGAGATAGCTTTACTTCTTCTTTGCCAATTTGGATTCCTTTTATTTCTATTTCTTGCCTTATTGCCTTGGCTATAACTTCCAGTACAGTGTTGAATAGAGCTGGTGATAGAAGGCATTCTTGTCTGGTTCCTGTTCACAAGGGGAGTGCTTTGAGTCTTTTTCCATTAACAGTAATGTTGACTGTTGGTTTTGTGTATACACCCTTTATTGTGTTGAGGATTTTCCCTTCTAT
>NW_006922131.1:897440-898657 GCF_000298275.1 Orycteropus afer afer
TTTGTTATGCATCTGTTCAAGTATTCTGTCTCTGACTGGGATATTTTAAGTAGGTCTTGTGTTTCTGAAACCTTGTCTATCTCTTCTAGGTTCTGAAATCTGTTGGAGTACAGTTCTTCATAATATTCTGTTATTATCTATTTTATTTCAGTTGGTTCTGTTGTGATGTTGCCCTCTTCATTTATTATTCATGTTATTTGCATCTTCTCTTTCTTTCCTTTGTTAAATTTGTCAGTGGTTTGTCAATTTTGTTAATCTTTTCTAAGAACCAGGTTCTTGTTTTGTTAATTTGCTCTATTTTTTTGTTTGTTTGTTTTCTGCTTCATTTATTTCTGCTCTGATCTTTATTATTTCTTACTTCTGGGTACTGTAGATTTCTTTTGTTGCTCTTTTTTTCTAATTGCTGGAGTTGTTGAGTTAAAGTGTTGATTTTGATTCTTTCCTCTTTTTTGATGTGTTCACTGATTGCTACAAATTCACCTCTGGCTTCTGCTGGATCCCATAGGTTTTGGTAAGTTGTATCTTCATTCTCATTTGTTTCTAGGAGTTTTTTAAATTTCACTTTTATTTCTTCTGTTACCCAGTAGTTTTTGAGAAATGTATTATTCAGTTTCCATATATTTGTTTCTTTTTATTTCCCTTGGTCTTCCTACTGTTGATTTCAAATTTTATAGCATTGAGATCTGAATAGATGCTTTGTAGTATTTCCATGGTTTTGAACTTACTGAAGGTTGTTTTGTGTCCTAACATAGGGTCTGTTCTGGAGAATGATCCATGTGCACTGGAGAAGAATGTGTATTGTGCTTTTGTTGGCTGGAGTGCTCTGTATATATCTATGAATTCAACTTGATTGATTATGTTGTTGAGTTCTGTATCTTTGTGTTTTTTTTTTTTCTAGTTGTTCTGTCTCTCCTTGAAAGTAGTGTGTTAAAGTCTCCTACTACTATTGTAGAGTTTTCTATTTTTCCTTTCAATTCAGTTGATATTTGCTTCACATATTTTGGAGCACTTTCATTGCATGTATAGATATTTATCATGGTAATGTCCTCTTAGTCAACTGATTCTTTTAGCATCATGTAGTGTCCTTCTTGTCCGTTATGCTGTTTTTCACCTTGAAGTCTATTTTATCAGAAATTAATATCACCACTCCTCCTCTTTTTTTGTTTGCCATTAGCTTGGTTTATATTTTTCCACACTTTAATTTTTGATTTATTTTT
>NW_006922131.1:900243-901565 GCF_000298275.1 Orycteropus afer afer
TACCTATCAAACAGTGTTCCCTACCCTCCCCTCCCACCCCTTGTAACCAACAAAGAAAATTTCCTTTCATATCTAAACCTTTCCTTGACTTTTAGAATAATGGACTAATACAATCTTTGTCCTTCTGTGATTTACTTATTTCACTCAGCATAATGTCCTCCAAGTTCATCCATGTTATGTGGTGTTTTGCAGATTCTACGTTATTCTTTAAGGTTGCCTAGTATTCCATTGTGTGTATGTACCATGGTTTGGTTATCCATTCCTCAGTTGATGGACGCCTAGGTTGTTTCCATCTTTTGGCTATTATAAATAGTGCTGCAATGAACATGGGTGTGCATATGTCTGTTCTTGTCATGGCTCTCACTTCTTTAGGATATATACCTAATAATGGAATGGCTGAGTTGTAATTGAAACTTTTATTCCCTCTATTTGCTTTGTTGCTGATGTCGTCAGCAGATCAACTCTCTTATTTCTCTATGCATGTTTTTTTTTTTTTTTTATGAGCTTATTTTGACAGTCTTTTTCTGATTTGGTTTCTAGGTGGTGGTGTCTAGTATCTTCATTTTAATTTGTTGTTCTCTGTTGTGGGTTGTGTATTGGAAGGACTCCCTTTATCATTTCTTGTAGGGCTGGTCTATTTCTCAAAAACTCCCTTAATTTCTGTTTGTCTGATAATATCTTGAATTCACCTTAATATTTGAGGGACAAGTTGGCTGGATATATAATTCTTAGTTGGTAGTTCTTTTCCTTCAAGGTTTTATATGTGCCATCCCATTGCCTTCTTGCCTGCCTAGTTTCTGCTGAGAAATTAGAGCTTAGTCTTTTTGGTTGTCCATTTTAGGTGACATTTCATTTCTCCCAAGCTGCTCCTAAGATTCTTTCTTTGTCTTTGGTTTTGGAAAGTTTTATTATGATATGTCTTGGTGACTTTCTCTTGGGATCTGTCCTGTATGGAGTTTATTGAGCATCTTGGATGAATATCTTTTCTTCATGATATGTAAGGAATTTTCTGTTAACAAGTCTTCAAAAATTTACTCAGTGTTTTTTTTTTTTTTCCTCCCCTTGTTCTGGTATTCCAATCAGAGATATGTTGCTTCTTTTCGTGTCATCTTGTATAACTCTTAGGTTTTCATCATTTCTTTTAAATCTTTGTTCTGATTTTTCTTCACACGGGCTGCCATCAAGAGATTTGTCTTCTAGCTGGGAAATGCATTCTTCAGCCAGTTCTAGTCTACTCTTTTGTCCTTGCACTGTGTTATCTGTCTCTGTAATTTTAGTATTCATCTTCTGGATTTCTAATTGCTGTTTTTGTATGAATTCTA
>NW_006922131.1:902850-905399 GCF_000298275.1 Orycteropus afer afer
CCAGTTGTTTAACGTGTTCTCTTTCTTTGCCTTCACTGGAACTAATACTATGTCTTCTCTTTAGCTGCTCTTAACTCCACTATCTTTATTTGTATCTGCATCAACTAGTGGTCTGGGTTGCAGATGGAAGAGGGAGTGATTCTGTGGATTATCTGTATGATCCCATCTTCTGAACTCTTAAAAAGCTCTTTTGGACAATGAATTCAATGCCATTACTTCTCAATTTGTCATTCCTAGCATAGTAGACAAAATTATTGTCCAATTCAAAATGACCAACACCAGTCCATTTCAGCACACTAATGCCTAGGATTTTGGTCTTTATGTGTTCCATTTCATTTTTAACAACTATCAATCTCCCTTGATTTATACTTCATGTAGTCCACATTCTGATTATTAAAGGATATTTGCAACTGTTTCTTTTAATTTTGAGTTATGCCACATCAGTGAATGAAAGTCCTGAAAGCTTTACTCCATCTACGTCATTAAGGTTGACTCTAATTTGAGGAGGCAGCTCTTCCTCAACCTGAGGGGCTCATCTTCTGGCACTTACATCAGACAGTGTTTCTCTGCTCTTTTTATGTTTTTCCATGGCCAATTTTTTTTGGGGGGAAGTGGACTGCCACATCCTTCTTACTCTGTCCTAGTCTGAAAGCTCTGCTGAAACTTGTCAAACATAGGTGACTGTTTTGGTTCCCTAGTACTGCTCTAATAGAAATTACAAGTGGGTGGCTTTAACAAACAGGCATTTATTCTTTTACAGTTCTGGAAAATAAAAGTCCAAGTTCAAACTGCCAAGTTCTAGGGGCTGGGTGAAAGCCCGTCAACCTTGGGCTTCAGCTTTGACTCTTCTTCCTGAGCCACTGGAGCTGGAGGTGTCTCTTTTCTCAGGCAGCTGCTAGCTGCTGAGGCTAACAAGTCTAAGGTTGGCAAGTAAAATTGCACAGTCCCAGTATTACCAAAAAAGCATGGCAAGCCACTAATTCAAATCCATAGACAGTCCCAAGATTGACAGGAAGCATGGCAGAATGCTAAATGAGGATTTGGCTACATGCAGGGTCCAAGCATGCCAAAAAGCTGCAGAGCATCCCTAAAGCTTCTCCTTATATGTAGGAAGCCTACTACACCCCTAAAGCAACTACTCAGCTGCTCACAATAGATTCCATCCTGGAGTTGATTTCCAGTCTCATCATGGGGAATAACTACAACCAGCTGCCCAGTCACTCGAAACCAGGTCCAGCCAAGTTGACACATAACCTTAACTACCACAGTGACCCTGCTAGTATTTGACATATTGGTGGCATAGCATCCAGTGGCACAGCAACAAGCAAGCCATCACAGTATGACAAACTGGCAACGAGTGGATCCTCTCAGAATTCAACAGGCTAGAAGTCTGAATTCAGATCTCTAGTCAAGGGGAAGGCTTTTTCTCTCTATGACTCCTATTCCTAAGAGGTTCCCAGTATAGGGATCCTGGGTCCAAAGGATGTTCTCTGCTCCCAGCACTTCTTTGTTGGTGGTACTATCATTTATTTATTATTACTTTTTCTTTTTGAAATTTCTATTGTGATTTGGGTGAAAGTTTATAGAGCAGATTGTTTTCCTTTCAACTGTTCATACATATTTTGTTTCGTGACATTGATTTCAATTCCCCCAATGAAACAACTCTCTTCCTACTTCCTCCCTGTGGTTACTTTTACCATGTATCCTTCTTTCCTATGCATTCCTGCCTTTTGAAGTTTCTCACCACTCACATGCTGCCCTTCTTATCTCCCATTGTTGATTGCTTTAAGGAGTGCACCTCCCTGGTGTAATTATTCATCTTGTATGCCTACCTGTCTATTGTTTGGCTGAAAATTACATCACAAGAGTGAATTCAATTCCAGGTGCAAAGGGAGACTAGGGACCATAGTCGGGGGGTGTTTTACCAGTCTCTAGCAGACCAATAAGCCTGGTATTTTTCATGTTTTTGAGTTTTATTCCACATTTTGCTACCATTCTATCCAGGATCTCCAACTTTGATTCTTTTCTGAGTGGTTAGCATTGGTAGCTGTGCACCATCTAGCTCTTCTGGTCTCAGGGTCACGTATGCTGAGGTTCCCATTATCCACTAGTCCCTTGGACTCATTATTTCCATGTATCTTTGATTTTCTTCACTCTTCTTTGCTCTAGATGAGGAGAGAACAATAGCTGCTTCTTAGCCACTGGCAAGCTTTTTAAGACCCCAGTCATTACTGGAATAAGGTTCTTGTGTACCATATTATGCCAATTGAGCTTGATATCCCCCATGACCATAGTCCTGAGCCCACGGGCCCAGAGATTCACTCTTTCAAGGTGCTTGGTTGCAGCTAAGAATTTATCATAGCTTTGTCCTCTGTTTGCTCCGTCATATATATGGATATTTTATAGCACATATAAATATATATGTAGAAATATTATCTTCCAAACTTTTATATGTTGTTGTTGTTGTTGTTATGTGCCGTCGAGTCAGCCCCGATTCATAGCGACCCCTCCTTGGGTTTCCGAGGCAGTATCACTACGGAAGTAAGATT
>NW_006922131.1:906064-908044 GCF_000298275.1 Orycteropus afer afer
TTGTAGATTTTCATTATTCTTTAATGTCACATAGTATTCCATTGTGCCATACTTTGTATGTGTACCATACTTTGGTTACCCATTCATCCATTAATGGGCAATTAAGCTGTTTCCATCTTTTTGCTGTTATGAATAGTGTTGTGATTAACATGGATGTGCATGTATCTATTTGTGTCCCAGCTATCATTTCTTTAGGATATATACCTAATAGTGGAATTTCTGGATCAAATGATATTTCTATTTCCAACTTTTGAAGGAATCACCATATTGATTTCCACAGTGGTTGTGTCATTTTACAGTCCCACCAACAGTGTATGTGAGTTCTAATCTCTCCACATCTTCATCAGCATTTGTTGTTTTCTGTCTTGTTGAACTTTGCTATTACTGCTCAGGTGAGATGATGTCTCATTGTTATTCTGATTTGTATCTCTCTAATGGCTAATGATCACGTGTATTTCTTCATGTGCATGTTGCTGCCTGAATATCTCCTTTGGTAAAGTGTCTGTTTATGGCTTCTGTGCATTTTTTAATTGAATTGTCTGTCTTTTTGATATTGAGGTTGTTGACTATGCCATTGCCACATATTTTTTCCCCTCAGTCTGTAGGTTCTCTTTTTAATACTTTGTAGACATCTTTTGATGTACATAAGAATTTAATTTTAGAAGGTCCAAGTTATATAGTTTATCTTCTGCTGTGTGTGAATTTTTGGTTATGTTTGATAACCTATTTGTGCCATAAATTAGCCTTTAAATTTGCTCCTATTTTTCTTTGATTATCTTTTTAGTTTTAAGTTTTACATTTAGGTCTTCGACCCATCAGTGCAGTAGTATCTTTTAATAGTAGATATAGTTGGAGTAGCTGAAGAGATTAGATGAGGCCTTCAGACTTTTGAATGGCTATTATTCATTTTCATTACAAATGTGTCCTGGAAAATAAACAGTAGCTTGGCAATCTGGAATTTTGGTAGTTGCTATAGCAAACCACAGGCTGTGGGATTGTGGTTTGCTACAAATCACCTACTAGTCAACTCCTGGGCTCCTAGTTTGGTGAACTCTCTTCTATATTGTGCTGCTTCCTCAGGCCAGTCTTCCTAACAATCTTCTCCTCACTTTGACTCCATTCTAAATGACAAATTCCTTGCCTCATTGTACATCATCCAGTCTGTTGGACAAGTTGAACTTTAGCACATTTTTAATTTTTCCTCTCAATATTTGTCTGTAATTCAATCAAATTCACAAAATACCCATGTCAATACAGTCAGTTTCTACTGCCCCATCATTTGATGACTTTGCTGATGTTTGACTAAATGCAATTGCTATCTTGTATTTTGAGAACTTTCTAAAGCTATGTTTTGTCAACCTTGCAAGCAATAGAGCTGAGCTGAATAATTTTTAATGTGGTTTCTGTCCCGGAACCACTGTAATATTTGTTTCTCATATGGGTGGTTTATAACTACTGACATGTGACTTCTACTCTTTCAGCCTTTTTATCTCATAATATTTTGGCTTTTCCCTTAGTTGCCTTCTGATTATTTTAAGATCCAAGGGTTTTTCTGAATAATAGTTAAGAGCATAGAGATCTCCTGAAAATGAACCTGAATGCCTCTACTTGAAAAGATTTACTGTGGTAGTTAAATTTGTATGTCAACTTGGCTGGGCCTGGTTGAGTGGCTTGGCAGCTGGTGGTTGTTATTCATGATGAGACTGGCAATCATCTCCATGGTGGGATCTACCACAAGCAGCTGAGTAGCTGCCTTTGGGATGTCGTCTGCTTCGCGTATATAAGGAGAAGCCTTGTGGATAGTCTCTAGCTAATGGCATGCTTGGACCCTGCATGTAGCCATGTCATTGTTCAGCAGCCTGCCATGCTCTGCTGACCTTGGGACTTACAATGGACTTGAATTAATGGCCTGCCGTGTAGTTTGGTAACATCGGGACTGTACCTTTTTACTTGACAACCTTCGGTTTGTCAGCCTCAGCA
>NW_006922131.1:908538-917806 GCF_000298275.1 Orycteropus afer afer
TTCAGTTTTTGGGGAATATTATTGATTGTATTACCTTGACTGTTAAATTTTCTTTTTTAATATGAAACCATATTGCAGTGCACTGACTCACCATTTCATTTAATTAATTAAAACCTCAAAATTTGTTTAACCATAGTTCTCTTTTAGTTAATTTACTTGTTCAGTTTTGATAGAAAAACTTTCAAACTAATGTGAAGGGATAGGTATTGTTGTTGTTGTTGTTGTTGTTGTTATGTGCCATCGAGTCTCTAGGAATCTGTAAAACTACCTTATATTTTGTTCAGATCACTCTTAAGCAATAAGATTCACTATTTTTTTCCTTGCAAATTTTATTATTAGCCATGATTTTTTTCCTCACACTCAGTTTAAGGACTATAGATCACCATGCAGTTGTAAGTCTAATGCTTATTTATTAGTGAGAAAGGAGCACAAGAGAAAATTTAGCTTTAGGGTATGCATGGATAATACAAAACTACAGGGGTTTCAGGAAACTATATAATACAGAGTACAATCAGGAACATTGCTTCACAGAAAGACTCTAAACATCACGTAGTCCAACCCCCTTTTTGCATATAATTAAATTGAAGCCCAGAGAAATTATATGAGTAAATTTCTCCCTTGCTCTAGTCAATATCTTATTAGACACTTCTGAAGAACAATTTTAGAGAGATTTTTTAAAGATAATAAATTTAAGAGTAAGAATGTGGGAATTAGTGGACAAAAAACTCAGGGGTGAGCAGGAAAAAAAAGTCAGTACACATGAGTTGTCATCCTAGCCCTACTGGTTGTGTTATCTTAAACCTCTGCTTTTTCTTCTTTTGGACTCAGTTTGAGAGAGCTGATTTAGATATTTATTAAAATTCTTTTAAATCTTAACAAAGGAGCCAGGGTGGCATAGTAGTTAAGTGCATAGCTACAAACCAAAAGAGAAGCAGTTCAAACCCACTAGCTCTTCTGTGGGAGAAAAATGTGGCATTCTGCTCCCATAAAGATTATAGCCTGGGAAACTCTATGGGGCAATTCTGCTCTGTCTTATAAGGTCATTGAGTGGCAATTGACTTAATGGCAATAGATTTTTTAACATTTAAGAATTTTATTAACACATTAAGCCTAAAGTTGGAGACTGTATACTTAATAACAATATCCATATATATTGACTCAATGGCAATGGGTTTATTTATATAGTAATGAGTGTCTATATCTATATGTAGTATACATATATCTGTATGGTGAAGAAATTATCCAAGAAGCTGGGCTGTATAAAGAAGAATGTGTCATCAGGATTGGAGGAAGTATTATTAACAACCTGTGATACGTAGATGACACAACTATGCTTGCTGAGAAGTGAAGAAAGAGGACTTAAAATACTTATTGATAAAGATCAAAGACTGCAGTCTTCGATATGGATTAAACCTCAGCATAAAGAAAGCAAACATCCTCACAATTGGGCCAATAAGAAACATCATGATAAAAGGAGAAACGATTGAAGTTGTCAATAATTTAATTTTACCTGGTTCCACAATCAACATTCATGGAAGCACCAATGAAGAAATCAAGCAACGTATCGCATTGGAAAAATGTGCTGTAAAAGACCTCTTTAAAGTGCCATAGACCAAAGATGTCACTTTAGAGACTAAGGTGTGCCTGACCCAAGCCATGATATTTTCATTTGCCTCATATGCACATGAAAGCTGGACAATTAGTAAGGAAGACTGAAGGAAAATTGATGCATTTGAATTATGGTATTGGTGAAGAATATCGAATATACCATGGACTGCCAGAAGAATGTATAAATCTGTCTTGGAAGAAGTACAGGTAGAATGCTCCTTAGAAGTGAGTATGGGGAAACTTCGTCTCTCCTACTTTGATCGTGCTATCAGGAGGTACCTGTCCCTGGAGAAGGACATCATTCTTGGTAAGGTGGAGGGTGAGAGAAAAAGAGGAAGACCCTCAGCAAGATGGATTGACAAAGTGGCTGCAACAGTTTGCTTAAACATAGCAATAATTGTGAGGATGATGCAGGATCATGCAGTGTTTTGTTCTACTGTACACAGGGTTGCTGAGTCAGAACTGAGTCAACCTGACCTAACAACATAGTATAGTGGGCATTATATGTATATAAACTTATGTTACAAAGAGAGTGTAAAGTACTGCACAGGAGTACATTATGACTTGGTCAATAATTACAGAGACTAGCCTTTGAGTCATTGATAAATTTATGTGAACAAAAATGGAAGATGATGAGGTTACAGAATTATATGGTCAAATATCAGCAAGTGTAAGAGGTGAACATTTTCCCAGTGGCATTAAATCTCTTCCTTTACAAATGTATTCCAATCAGTTAAGTGTATGGCATTTGCATATAAGAGTTATTATTTTTGGATTCAATTACTGGATAAGATACCTCTTAGGTTTCTAGATGTACAAGAAAACATTTAACTCTAGTTATAACACTTCCTTTTAAAAAAAGGTCAATTCAAGCTTATTAAATTTATTATTTTCTATTTGTCTGATACATGTCTAAATTCTGATTCCCAAGTGAATTTTAACTAAGCACTCTCAAGTCAGCTTTCAGTTGCCCTCTTTATATACTATTTCAGGGCTGCAGTTTTGGAACTTGTGACCAAGTTTTGATTTGCTGTTTCAAAGCCACCAGTATTACGCTCAGCAGCATCCTGAGTATAAGAATGTAAATGAATAGTTGAAAAAAAGGGTTAATTTCTATGGGAAGTTCCAAGAAACTATATCATCTTTTCCATTGCTTGGCTGTTGTTGTTTCTTTAAAAAATAATATTTATTTTATTTAATTTTAATAATATTTTCAGTGAAGTCTTACACAGTGGTTTAGTTTCATATTCAATAATTTCTATACAAGTTGTTGAATGACATTGGTTATAATCTTTACAGTATGTGAACATTGTCATTATTTCCATTCTGGTTGTTTAGTTTCCATTTATCTAGTTTCACTGGTCCCTTAAATTCTCATGTTTGTTTTAAAGTAATTGCTGACCATTTGGTCTCATATGGTGATTATTTAAAGGAGCACAGTACTTACAGATAGTATTAATTAATTAATTATTCTTTGATCCAAGTTGTTATTTAGTTATAAAGTGACCTTGGGTTAGTTTCATGTCAAGGTTTGAAGAGTATTTCAGGATAGTAGTCCTTGGGAGCCTTCCAGTCTCAAGCAGTCCAATTGGTCTGTTTTTTTTTTGTTGTTGTTGTTGTTTGTTTGTTTATGTAGGAATTTGAGGTTCTGTTCCATATTTTTCTCCCATTCTATCATAGTCCATTTATTATGGACCTGAATAGAATTCTCAGTATTGATATCTAGGTACCATCTAGTTCTTTTGGTCTCAGGGTAGATGAAGCCATGGTTGCTTGATTGTAGTTTTATTTGAAGACATAGATATTCAAGTGCTATGAAGACTGAACAAATAGGATTTAAGGGATTATCAAGTTCTATTCTATGTAGACCTTTCCTGATACTTTTTTTTTTTTTTTTTTTTTTATCATGAGGCACTCAGCTCTGGTTGTTCTAAGCAGGGTCCCTGTGTTTAAATAATTGCCATCAAATTTGTTGTCCAGAGCTAACCTTGAAAGATGGATGGGTCATTTTCAGGGTTGGAATTCAGGGAAGGTAAAGTAGACATATCAAAAAAATTTCTGGGACCATCCAGAAAATATTCAAAGGTATATTATTAGTTCAAAGATGAAAGCAGTTTTCTTTCAGATATTCTGTTTGCCATGATTCGTACACAAGCTACTGTGGTGAAAAATCTGCTTCATCATGAGAATATAGAGTTGCAAAATAGAAGTTTACTTATTCTCATAAACATAAACAGATGTTCTAGGCTGTAGTTACTTCCTCCTAGACTTTTGATAAAGATTTACCCTACCCCTTAGAATGAGGATCTTATGATAATGGTTTTCTTTTTTAAACATCTAATATCTGCCTTCTTTTCCTTGAATCATATTTGCATGGTAGAGTGGATTTTGTTGGATTCTAAAATCCTGGGATGAAAAAGTTTTGAAACGAGACAGAAGTGATGGCTGCACAACATTGTCAAAATAAAAACAAAATTGTATACCTTACAATGATTAATTGTATGTTATGTAAATTTCACCTCGATTTTTTTTTTAATATATTGATTATTGGTAGTTAAGTTGTGTGCCAACTTGGCCGGGCTTGGTATTGAGTGGCTGGGCAGTTGGATGTAGTTATTCCCCATGATGAGATTGGTAATCAACTCCATGGTAGAATCTACTGGAGCAACTAAGTGGCTACGTTAGGGATGTGGTCTGCTTCCAGTGTATAAGAAGCTCTGAGAGTGATCTCTGCAGATTTTTGGCATGCATGGACCCTGCATGTAGACGAGTCTTCTTTCAGCAGCCTGCCATGTTTCCTGCCGATCTTGGGACTGTCTCTGGACTTGAACTAGTGGCCTGCAGTGTTGTTTGATAATCTTGGGACTGTGCTGTTTTATTTGTTGACTTTGGGTTTGTCAGCCTCAGCAGCCAGCAGCTGCCTGAATTAAGAGAAGCCTCCAGCTCCAGTGTGCTGGTAGTAAGAGACAGAGCAGAAGCCCAAGTTTGAGGAGCCTTCACCCAACCCTAAGAGCTGGCACATTGAACTTGGATTTCTAGCTTCCCAAACTATAAGAGAATAAATCCCTATTTGTCAAAGCCACCAATTTGTGACATTCCTGTTAGGGTGGCACTAGAAGTAACCAAAACAGTTACTTAACCCTCGCCTAGACAGGAGTCTGGATTTTGGACTCTGACTCTGCAGATATAATAGTGAAAAAGCCAGAGAAGATCCTTGTCCTCAAAGAAGTGCATTCTAGTAGGGGAGGAGGCAGTGGATCGAGAAGATATTGTTGAGCAGTAGGTGATCTTTGAGGTATAAGACCTCAAAAATAAGAATGAACCAGCCCTGGGAAAAGACTGAAGGAGAAAACACATCTTTCAGAATTTTTTTTCCCTCATGGTACAAGTAGATGATTAGAGATTTTGACGCTCTGAAAATAATTGAGTTGGAATCCACTAGACTTTTAAGTGCATTGTTGGAGTACAGATTGTTCTACTATTTTTAGTACTTGTTCTCTTACATATTTTCATGTTGCTACCTAATACAGGCTTCCATGGGAGAAAGAATTTCAGGATAACATTGCTTACTTAATATTATTTAAAGTTTCTTTTCATTCTATCAATTGATACAGTAGCTTAAGCATTCATTTTTTTCTATAGCCATTTCCCCTACCATTATGTAGAGAGTTTCTTTGTTCTCATAATTGCCTTATATTGATACAAAAGAAAGTTATTATACTACAGTAGTTTGAAAACTTTCAGAGGTCACATGCCAACTTTTCATTTATTCAGTCCCTTGGTGTATGTGTATGAGGAGAGGAGAAAGAGGGTAAAAGGATACAAAGAGTGCCTGCAATCTTTTCTTCCCCCTTCCATTACCCTTCAACCTGACCCTCACAGGCAGGACAGCCCATCCTTTGACAGAAGTGCTAACAAGTTATCTTGGATTATAATTCTCCCAACCTCAGATCACTGACATGGATGAGCAGTAGCAAGGAATTTCCTGATCACACCTTGGTTGTCAGTTTTCAGTTTAACACATATGACTAGGAACCCAGCTGATATAAAGAACAGAGAAAGAATGTCATTAGGAGTTGTTGACAGGGGAGGCATAGGGGCATCGAGGAAATATTAGCTACTATATGATTTTTCCAAGGAGGAACATTGGCTATCTCTTTCACAGTCAACTCACAAGTTGTTTTCAGAGTATATAGTCTCTATCTAGGCTGCCTTATTCTCCGTATCTGGAAAAAATCTTACTCTGTTACATATTTGGGCTTCTTTCTAACCCCTCCCCCCAAAAAAATGGAAGAAGAGGAAAGAAACAAATCTTAGCAGATTATGAGCAAAATGAAATTCAAAGTGTTTTAATAAAATATACATTTTAATGTGTAAATACAAATCTAGACAAGAAGAAGTCCTGAATTTGTCATCCAGAGAGTACATAATATATTGAAAATGGTATTTCATCAATAGCCGAACATCTCTGTTTGAGACAGGTAGTATTTCTGAGTTTTCAAAAAAAAATACACATTTTTAAATATTTTTAAAGAAAGTAATAACCCAGTAGGAGAAATAATATATGTGCTTAAATAAATACGCTAAGTCTAGAACACAGTGTGTGTCTTAAGAGGAGATGAAACAAGTGATCTGAGAGAGCATATCTCCTTGGATTTACAAGAAAGATTTCACAGAGTATGATATTTAGTTTCAGTCTTGAGGATACATAAGAATTCTACACTTGTATAAGTATACAAGAGAAGTAAATACAAGATGGAAGGAATTGAAAGAGCAAGGATATGGTAGCAAGAAGACTCAGGACATGCTAATGACATGAGCTAGTAATTCAAATAAAGAGCTCTGTTGGCATAGTGGATAAGGCATTTGGCTTCTAACCAAAAGGTCAGTGGTTCAAACCCACCAGCCACTTTGTGGAGGGAAGATGGGACAATCTACTTCCATGAAGATTTACAGCCTCAGAAACTCATTGGGGGTTGCTATGAGTAGGAATCAACACAATGACAGTGAATTTTTTTTTCTTAGTAATTCTAACATGGAAAAATGAAGACAATAGATAAGGTAATAGATAATAGATAAAAATTTAGGTTGATGAGGCTTTGGCTTAAGGGGTTTGAATTATATTCCACAGAAAGCTTACAGCCAATGATAGTTTATAGAAAGCCTATTCTTGAGTTACCTAAAGTTCCCAAAGATTAGTCATGGAGGAGCCTCGTAGGTGATGAGAAAAATTGTAGGAGATAAATAAATGTTTAGTTTATTGACTCATTTTTTTTTCACTTTTGCAACTTTGCTTTAAGTGTACCCATTTTTTAAGGCTCAAACCCCAGATTGTGTACCGTGAATGTAATAAGGAGCCGTAGTCAAAATTGTTTCATTATAGCATTTCAGAGTGCTTTCTCTGACAGTGAGGTTTGAGATGGAATTTAGCACATGATAAGTGTAAAGCAATGTTCCAGGGCTCTTAGAAAACATCAGAATACATTAGTGAGAGTTTTGGAATTTTTAAACAATTTGCATTTTACTATTTTGTTTCCTCTGTGTTTTGAATTGGGGATCAAACCCTTATTTAGTCAATTTTTTAGCTGTTTAGACTGACCATTGTAAGATAAAGGAATTATGAACAGAGGTTAACTTTTGGCTTGTGCTGTGCAGCATAGGCCTGTTAAGTAAATGTATCCAGCTTTTAATTCCATTAAACCATAGTTCCTATGGGAGCTCTGGTAGCGTAGTGCCTAAGGCACTTGACTGCTAACCAGAAGGCTGACAGTTCAAATCCACCAGCCACTCCTAGGAAGGAAGGTTGGGCAATCTACTTCTGTAGTGATATTGCCTTGGAAACCCAAGGAGGGGTCGCTAAGAGTCAAGTCTGACTTGACAGCACACAGCAACAACGACAACATTTTTTTAGTGTCATATGAGAAAAGGCCCTGCCTTAGTGGAAATTGACCATATTATTGGAAAGGGAAAAAAAGAAATATCCCCCATTTAAAAAGTGATGGTTCTTGTTTTAGGTATAACAGCTGCAGCAATGGCTGAGGCAATGAAGTTGCAGAAGATGAAACTCATGGCTATGAACACTCTTCAGGGAAATGGAAGCCAAAATGGAATGGAATCAGAACCTGATGATCTTAATTCTAATACAGGTGGGTGTCTTCAAAATCCCAGGCAGAGAGCAGGAGAGAATAATATACATACTTTTATTATACAAAGTTATAAGGAAGGGTACTAAACTCTACAGCTAACTTGCACACTAAAATTAGAAAACCATTACAGGTCAGAATCCCATTTCAGGAAGGAATGAGTTACCTCCATTAGTTTGTTCACTGAAATTACATTTGAATTCCTGTAGTCCTAACCACTTTATTCTCTTCCTGCTAAAGACTGTCCCAACCCAGCTTCACCCTACACTTCTGTAGACTCTCTTTTCTCAATAATTTACCACTGAAAGGCAGTGTTGAGAATCCAGGTTGATGGGGCTTCACTCTCTTCAGCTACTTAGGTAAGTGAAAGTGCTAGCAGACTCCAGGCATTATCTGCAGCATCTTTAAAAAGGGGGAAGAATGAAGAACAAGCAAATAAAGAAAGATGGAAGCAATGGAGGGAAGAGAAAGATGTTTTTGGAGTAGAATATCCCCTTCCCTCTTACTACTTATTCTTTCTCTTTTACCCTATGATATTTGTACCTTGACCTTGATTACAAAGCCCCTCACATCTATTTTGAAAGTATATGAGACTATATGTATCAAAATACATGACCTGACAAATATATACATGTATGAACATGGAAATGCATGTATAAATAAATAAATATGGTTTAATTTTAGTGGGGGAAAGTAAGGGACAGCCAAAGATGGTCTTAGGGGCCACAGGTTTTCAATCTAACTGCAGTTAAATTTAATATGTGTGATACACAGATTGGTAGCAGACATACCTTCTGTCCTTTAAAAATGCAACTCACTGCCGTTGAGTTGGATCCAATTCATAGCGACCCCTCCTTGGGTTTCCAAGGCAGTATCACATGGAAGTAGATTGCCCAACCTTCCTTTCTGAGGAGTGGCTGGTGGGTTTGAACCGCCAGCCTTCCAGTGAGCAGTCAAGTGCCTTAGACACTATGCCACCAGATCTCTGTCTTTTAGTCTACTAGAATTTCAAGCATGGCAGGGGGTGTGTATTGGAGGTATGGGGGAAAGAAAACTAAAGAGGAAAGTTATTGAATTAAGTAGATTATGAAGAGTTACACTGACTTTAATGTAGTATACATCTGGTCATCTAAAATTGTAATGTTTATGGTGAATTATAGAGTGAGAATTACTCTTCAACCAGTGTTCATAGTGGGAATCAATGCAAAATGAATACTTTTTGACTGAGTTTATGGGAACTGGAAGCAGTCCATGGATTAGACTAAAATAAACACTAGAAATAAATGTAATAACAACAATACTTAAAGATTAGTTACCAATTTCCATATATTAAGTATATTCACATGTTATTTCATTTAATTCTTACCAAAACTGTGAGAAAAAGACATTTCCTAAACTCCTATTTTGCAGATGATGAAACACAAGCACAAAGTGGTTCAGTTTTTTCCATAGTCACAAAGCTAGTAAATAGCAGTTTCCATCTCACATCTAGTTAAATCTAAAGTGCTTGCTCAATC
>NW_006922131.1:917906-925251 GCF_000298275.1 Orycteropus afer afer
TAGAATATTTTTTTAAAAAAAAAACAAGAATACACAGAGAAAAATGATGGTCAATTTGAGTAGTGAATAAGGCATTTGATTGCTAACCAGAAGGCTGGTGGTTCAAACCTACCAGCCACTCCTCAGAAGGAAGGTTGGGCAATCAATCTACTTCTGTAGTGATACCACCTCGGAAACCCAAGGAGGGGTTGCTATGAGTTGGATCCAACTCCACGGTAGTAAGTTTGGTTAATGTCTCAACTAAGGACCTCTGGTGATGTAGTGGATAAAGCTGGTAACCAGAAGGTAAGCAGATCAAACCCACCAGCCACTCCGTAGAAGGCAGATGGGGCAATCTACTGCCGTAAAGAGTTTTCAGACTCAGAAACCCAATGGGAGTCACTCTGAGTTGGAATTGACATTGTCAAGGAGATTGATTTTAATGCCTCAACTCATACGGACTTAAAAATCTTAAAGTGTCTTAAAAGTGACCAGAATGAGAATGATTGCACAACTCAAAGAATGTATCATGTAGAAATGGTTGAATCGATGTATGTTTTGCTGTGTACAGTCTCAACAACAACATAATAAATAAAATTTTTAAAAACTGACAAACAATTGACAGGAAACCTCTTGCAGTGCTATTATAGAGAGAAAATTAGTAACAATAAAAAGTAGTGAGATCTCCTGTAGTAATTTCTGTCATGTTTGTCTAAGATAACCCAGTTTCTGAAAAGGCTTTTAACAAAATTCCTATGTTGCTCCTTTATAACAAAACATGAACACTTCAAAAGATATATCTGTGGCTGAATTTCACACTTACTAAATGGTTAGTAATTTTCCTGGCTAGGTATATCCACCAGCCACTCCTCGGAAGGAAGGTTGGGCAATCCTACTTCCATAGTGATACTGCCTCGGAAACCCAAGGAGGGGCCGACTTGATGGCAAATAACAACAACAACAGGTATATCCTGGATTAACACCAAATATTCATCATTGTGGTAAAAAAATATATATTATATTTTTATCTGCGTACAGGGTTACATTTGGTGCTATAGAAATAGAATTACTGTAGACACTATCTTTGACCATGCAGAGATAGCAGTTTAATTATCCTAATCTTGACTTCTTCAACTCTGTGGATCATAATAAATCGTTGATAACATTGTGAGAATGAGAATTCCACTTAATTCTACTTATAAGGAACCTGTACATAGATCAAGAGACTGTCATTTGAACACAACAAGGATATTTCATGGTTTAAAATACAGAAAGGCATGCATTAGTACTGCATACTTTCACCATATTTATTCAATCTGAGTGTTTAACAAAAAATCCAAGAAGTTGGGCTATATGAAGAAGAACACAGCATCAAGATTGGAGGAAGAATCATTAACAGCCTGTGATACACAGATGACACAACCTTGCTTGCTGAAAATGAAGATTACTTGAAGTACTTACTGATGAAGATCAATGACTACAGTCTTCATCCTGGATTACACCTCAAAATAAAGAAAACAAAAATCCTCACTACTGGACCAATAAGCAACAGCATGATAAATGGAGAAAGATTGAATTTGTCAAAGACTTCATTTCATTTAGATCCATAATCAGCATCTGTGGAAGCAGCATTATTGCAGACATTGTATTACACTTGGCAAACTTCCTGCAAAAGACCTTCCTTTTTAAAGTGTTAAAGAACAAAGATATCACTTTGAAGGCTAAGGTGTGCCTAACTCAAGCCGTGGTTTTTCCAGTCACCTCTTATGCATGTGAAAGCATGCATGAATGAATGAATAAAGAAGATTGAAGAAGAAATGCTACCTTTGAATTGTGGTGTTGTCAAAGAATACTGAAAATACCATAGACTGCAGAAGAACGAACAAATTTGTCCTGGATGAAGTACAGCTGGAATGCTCCTTAGATGTGAGAATGGCCAGACTTCATGTCACCTACTTTGGTGATGTTTTCAAAAGGTACTAGACCCTAGATAAGGATATCATATTTAGTAAAGTAGAGGGTCAGCAAAAAAAAGGGTAATATCTCAACGAGATTGATTGACACAGTGACTGCAACGATGGGCTCAAGTATAGAAAGGATTATGTGGATGGCACAGAACCCAGCACTGTTTCATTCTGTTGTAGTAGAGTTGTATTAGCTTGCACCGACTTGACAGCACTTAACAACAATCTTGATGTAATGAAGGGAAGCCTACTTGACATACTACTACCACAAATAATAATAATAATGATTTAAATGAAGAGGTTGCTGAGGTATTTAAACTTTGCAAAATCTTTGGTCTCCCAGATAACAATATACTACAGTTTCCTAGAATGAACAAATCAGTCCAGGAAGAAGTGCAGCCAGAATGCTTCTTAGAAGTGATCATATGTAAATGGAAATTTAACTCAAGAATTTTTGGTGATCTGGAGGTCTAGTATATCTTTGATGCCTTTTTGGATCTCCTATATCAAGATTTACATTGGTTGGGCTGTGCTATTTGACTTGGTTGAGATCAAAGACTGGGACAGATTTATTGTTTCCAACTTTCATGGCTGTCACCTTTGATCTACCTTTAGTGCCTTCCAAGAGGGGAAAGAAATCGATTGATATTGATAAGGGAAACTACTGTTAACAACATTTAGGGTCTGATTACTGTTTAAGAGCATGTTTTTCCTGAGTGTTTGCAGTTCAAATAGAACTAAGAAATCAGACAATAAAAGCTAGGTCTTTGAGAATTACTAAGACTCTATTTACAAAATAGATACAAGATAATCAGTCAAAAGAAAATCAGTCATTTCAGTAATAATGTCCAATCAAGTGGGTTGTGAGGTATCATATTGAAGAAAACGTATGAAAAGTTTTCCATAATTTGTGTGTATCCTAAGGAACTCTGGTGGCTCAATGGTTAAAGTATATGGAGACTAAACAAAAGGTCAGCAATTCGAGCCTACCAATTACTTCAGGGGAGAAAGATGAGGCAGTCTGCTTTCTTAAAGATGTTCAGCCTTAGAAACTCTCTGGGGGCAATCCTACTCTGTCCTATAGGGTCACTATGAGTCAGAATCTACTGTGACAGTGGTTTGATTTGAGTTTTGGTGTGTGCCCTAGACAGGGGCAGATTACCCAGTGAGCGAGGTAACAGTGAGCTGTTCATCTGCAGTGAAAAGTTTCACACATTTTATTACACATGAAAAGCATGTGAAGCTATTCACTACAGGTTAGTAACCAAGCATAAGTAAGCCATGATTACCTGGTTTACTCAGTACTCCATCCCTGTCAGGGATTGTAAATTTGAAAAGAGGCTTTGATTCTGCAGGAAGGTCCTGTAGGGTTGGGAAAGAGACAGATGCCAGCCATATCTAGAAGCAGAATCTTTGATGTGGTAAAAAAAAAAAAAATGAGAACATGTTCACTACAGATTAGTAAGCAAACACTAGTAAATCTGTACTTACATTGCTTATTGAATAATCTGACAGTATTCCTAGAGGCTGAATATTAGATTATGATCTAATGCAGTTATTTTCAGTTTTAGTTACAGAGAGTTCTATTGGTGTATTTGAAGAGACTACCAAGTAACAGACATTCTTTTAAGGTCCATTATGTGAATTGAATAATCAGTGTGGTTAGTGACCATTTCTAAGCCATTCCACAAGGGATTAGAATGATTCTTTAATAGGGTTCTTAACAAAATTCAACCTTTATATTTATTAAGCATCCACAAAGTATAATATTCTAACAGTGAAAAAGTCAATATGTTAGCATTGTGGAGAAAAAAAGACAAAAATCTGGCTTTCAAATACATATTATATACAAGGTGAAATAAAATAAGAAAGAAAAACCATGAATCAATATATAAACATCTGCCTTCTAAGATGAAATGTGATAAATGCAACAAGGTGAACAAAATACTCTATGGATATGGAGAAAGAAGAAATTTATTCTGAGTAAGAATCAGGAAGAGATACAAGTACAGAATCTGGCATTGGAACTTGTCTTTGAGGGATGTGCAAGTGAAAAACCAGGATGTGGATAGCCTTGACTGACGTGCAAAGGAGACTGTACTATCCCTGGGGCAGGTATTTACAAATATTTGTACTCAGAAGCCCCAGGCTGTCTCTGGGAGGTGGGTAAGAGTTGAGGAGGCTTGAGAAAATATTTCAAGACTTGGAAAGTTTTTATTTTTTGTATGCATTAATTGCTAGGTTAACTCTAAATTACTTGTTTACTATTTTATTGATAAATATTTCTAAAATTAAATTGTACAGCTCTAAGTAACTTGAGAGAAGTCCTGGTGGCTTAGTGGTTTAATTGTTCAGCTGCCAACTGAAAAAGGTTGGTAAATCAAAGCCATCAGCTGCTCTTTTGCAGAAAAATGTGGCAGTCTGCTTCCATAAATATTTACAGCCTTGGAATCCTGTGAAGGCAATTCTAATGTGTCCTATAGGTCACTGTGAGTTGGCATCGACTTGAGAGCAACGGGCTTGGTTGAATTAACTTGAGACAATTAAGTTCAACTCCCTCATTTCATAGCTGGTACTTGAAGCATGAGAAATTTACATATTTGTGGTCACATAGCTAGTTAACAAAAGAGCTGGCATGGATGCATAGTCCACTGATCTTTCTGCTATAACTATATACCTCCTATGTTTGGATTCATTTTCCAGTGTAGTCTAAGGTACAAAATGGAATTTCTTTGATATTGAGTCTCAATCGGTAAGTCTAGAGATGAAGAAGTAACTTGTATAACAGATATTCCTTAATTTGGCTTGACCAAGGCTCTAATTACAAGGTAGGCACCAAACCTCAGGTCAGAATTGACTTGACCTCAGGATCCACTGAGAGCAATACTATTTTGAGTATATCCCTGATATTCTTTCTTTCTTGTTATTCTCTTTTTTTCCTAAATTAAGTGAAGTATAGAAAACAAATATTTCATTTGGAGTTCTGTAAATGAGCTTCCAATTAATCAAGTCTTAAAAATTATGCTAGACTCACAAGTATTCCAAATAATTAAAAATGATCTTGAACTTTTTATCATTGTTTAAGTATAACTCGGTGAATTGGTTTCTTGCTCTCAAATCAGGCTGAGTGATTTTTTTTTTTTTTAAATCATAGGTAGCATCTTTTTTATAAGGCAAAATGATTTATAGAAATGAATATTCTCCCTTCGGAGTCCCTGGGTGGAGCAAATAAGTAGTGCACTTGGCTGCTAAACAAAAAGTTAGAGGTTTGAATCCTCCTGTTCGTACCTTGTAGGAAAGGCCTAGCAGTCTACTTTTGAAAAATCAAAGCCTTGACAACCCTATGGAATACAGTTCTACTCTGACATACATGGGTCACCATGAGTCTGAACTGTCTCAAAGGCAACTTGTACTGGTCATTCTTCCTTTATATCATTTATTTGTGGTCATTTGAACATTTTACCTGAGAGAAAGATTTTGGATCTTCTAAGCCATTTTTTCAATGGTATATATACCTAGAAAATGCAAAAAAAGAAGACAGATTGTTTTTATTTCAGAAGGAGCATGCTGCATTTTAATGCCACATTGTGGTAAGACTGCTATTCAATTTCTTCAACGTTATTGGTTAGTACAATCCCAGAAGGCAAAGTATGGCAGCTATAAAAATATATCAAATATTCAATTAAAATTTTTCTGTTCATGTTAGTATGTTTACTTATCTTGTAAATTTTAAAAGGATTGTATTTTTCTTCTCAGCATATTCCTTGTAACTTCTTTTTAAAAATTTTCTTTTTCTGAAATACATATGACAAAACATTTCCATATTCACTATTTTCAAATGTACGAATTAATGACATGAATTAAATTCACCATACTTGGTGCCCATCACCATTATCTATTTCCAAATTTCTCATCTGCATAATAAAAACTCAGTACCCTTTAAGAAAAACTCATTTTCTACTCCCTGCGACCCATAGTAACAACAATAATTTAAGTATAAACAAATTTAAATGCATTTGAATGTTCTAAATATTTCATATTATCATGATCATACAATATTTGTCCAGTCGTATCTAACTTATTTTACTCAGCATGTTTTCAAGGTTCATCCTTATTATAGCATATATCCACACTCCATTTCTCTATGACTAGATGACATTTCATTTTATGAATCTACTTCATTTTGTTTATCCATTTATCTTTTAAAGAACACTTGAGTCTTAGCACCTTTTGGCTGTTATGAATAATGTTACAATGAACATTTGTGTACAAATATCTGTTTAAGTTTCTGCCTTCAATTCCTTGGGTTTGTGTACCTAAGGAGTGTAACTGCTAGCTCATGTGGTAATTCTGTGTTTAACAGAATCATCATCATGTTTTCTACAGGGAGTTGCACTATTTTATATTCCCAACAACAATGGATGAGGGTTCTGATTTCTCCACATCCCTGCCAACTCTTCTTATATTGTTTTTCTGATAATAGCTATCCTAGTGGTAGTGCATTTGATTGTGTGGATTGTAACAAATTATGGATAACACTGAGAAGAATAGGAATTCCAGAACACTTAATTTTGTTCAAAAGGAACCATGCAGTATCCCCTTGTTTTGTTTGAACAACAGCCTCTTGGGATACTGCATGGTTTAAAATCAGGAAAGGAGTGTGTCAGGGTTGTATCCTTTCTCCATACTTATTAAATCTGTACAATGAGCAAATAATCTGAGAAGCTGGACTATATGAAGAAGAGCATGGCATCAGGATTAGTGGAAAACTCATTAATAACTTGTGATATGCAGATGACACAACTTTGCTTGCTGAAAATGAAGATGAGTTGAAGCAATTATTGATGAATATTAAAGACATCAGTCTGCAGTATGGACTGCATTTCAACATAAAGAAAACAAAAATCCTCACAACTGGACCAATGCACAGCATCACAATAAATAAGAAGAGATTGAAGTTGTCTAAGATTTCACATTAATTGGTTCCACAATCAACACCAAAGGAAGCAGCAGTCAAGAAATCAGATGACATAATTCACTGGGCAAATCTGCTGCAAGAAAACCTCTTTAAAGTGCTAAAGAGCAAAGATATCTCTTTGAAGACTAAGGTACACCTAACCCAAGCCATAGTATTTTTAATCACTTCATATGCCTGTGAAAGCTGGACAATGAATAAAGAAGGCCAAAGAAGAGTTAATGCTTTTGTGTTGTGGCATTGGTGAAGAATACTGAAAGTACCATGGACTGCCAGAAGAACTAGCAAATCAGTCCTGAACGAGTATAACCGGAATGCTCCTTGGAAGTGAGAATGGCCAGACTTCGTCTGACCTACTTTGGTCGTGTTATCAGAAGGGACTGTTCCCTGGAGAAGGATATCATGCTTGGTAAAGTGGAGGGTCAAT
>NW_006922131.1:925516-929824 GCF_000298275.1 Orycteropus afer afer
CATATGGTTAAGTACTTGGCTGCTAACTGAAAGGGTGGCAGTTTGAATCCACCAGCTGCTCTGTGGGAGAAAGATATAACAGTCTGCTTCCATAAAGATTACAGTCTAGGAAATCCTATGGGGCAGTCTACTCCATCCTGTAGGGTGCTATGAGGCAGAATTAACTCCACATACCCAGCAATCAGCAGTGACCACACCCACACTACATCATCTGCCACCACTCCCATACACACATGATGCCTTTGGGTGAATGAACATGCCTGCACTGCTGATCACCCACCACACACCCCCTGCCCGTGGAACAGCCCATATGGCAAGCACCATCATTCAGCCCTGTGCCTCTGGATCAATGATAGGCAGCAGTCCACATGTGCCCAGCCACCCCCTAGGTATCCTGCAGGCCTGGTGAACAGGGTGCATACTTGCTCTGACCACCATTGTCCCACCCACCTGGCAACAAGTGATGAGTGCTGCCATGCCACAATAACAATAATCAAGAGAACACACCTTCTCAATCCACCCTGATATGTCAAAACAAACAAACAAACAAAAAATCAGGATAAAACAAACATACAATCAATAAACACATAAACAAGTAAAATAACACCTCAAAGCCTCAGAGTCAGCTGAAAATAAAAAATCATATAAAAACTAGGATAAAATGGCTCAAACAACAAGCAAAGTACAGGGAAATAACCGTCCAGAGCAAGAAACAATAATAGTACTACTTGAGAAAGAATTCAAGAGATTTATAATTAGGATTGTCAAAGAGATCAAGCAAAACACAGAAAAAAACCTAGAAGTTTTCAATAAAACAATACAAAATTAAAATGGCAGACTCATTAGATAATTAGGAACCACACAAAAATAGAAATTCAGAAGATTAACAATAGAATATCAGAGATAGATAACTCAGTTAAAGGACACAGAGTAGAAGTGAATCAATAGTAGACAGAATCAGCAAAATAGAGGATAAATCTCTTGATACAAATTTGTTTGAGGAACAATCAGAAAATGGAATGAAGAAAAGTGCGGAAAGCCTAAAAATTATATGTAACAATATTGAGAGGAAAATTTTACATGTAATTGAGATTCCAGAAGACCAGGAAAAAAGTACAAATAGAATTTTTGAAGAAATGTTGGCAGAAAACTTCCCTCAAAAATCATAAAAGACTAGAAGTTTACCATCCAAAAGTTCAACGAACTTCATACAGGATAAACCCACTGTAATCAAGTCAGCTCTAACTCATAGCGACCCTCATTGGGTTTCCAAGTTTGTAAATCTTCATGGAAGTAGATTGTCCCACCTTCCTTCAGTGGAGCAGCTGGTGGGTTTGAACTGCCAACCTTCTGGTTAGCAGTCAAGTGCCTTAGGCACTGCTCCACCAGAGCTCCTTTTCCATACAGAATCTGTTGTTTTTAGTTGTTAAGTTATCTCCAACTCATAGTGACCTGAACAGTTTTTGTACAACAGAACAAAACACTGTCTGGTCCTTTGTCAGCCTCACAATCCTTGCTATACCTGAGCCCATAATTGCAGCACTGTGTCAATCCATCTTGTTGAGGGCCTTCCCCTTTTTCATTGACCCTCCATACAGGATAGACCCTCAAAAAAAAGTTCACTAAGACATACCATAATCAAACATTCCAGAGACAAAGTCAAAGAAAGAGTTATGAAAGCATCTGATGAAAAATGAAACATCACTTACAAAGGGGCCTCAATCAGGCAAAGTGCTGATTTATCATCAGAAACCATGAAGACTAGAAGACAATGCAATAACATATATATGATCCTAAAGGAAGCTTAAATCCAGCAAAACTGTCTTTCAAAAATGATGGTGAAACTACTGCATGCCCAGATAAGAAGAAACCAAGGGAATTTGTGAAAGCCATAACAACCTTACAGGAAATATTAAATGGAATCCTTTGGATAGATAATCAATCAGATATGACAACATTACACAGAAAGCAACTCAGATAAAGACTTCACAAAAGCAAAATAAAAGTAAAATTTTACTTCAGCAAACCAGAGTAGTTAAGCCATAAATGAGGACAACTTCAAAATATAAAAGGGGAATAAAAGATTTAGTTATAGAACTTCAATATAGGGAGAAAATCAAGATGATTTCAAGATAAAACAGACTATTTTAATTTTAAGAAGATTACGATAAACTTCAAGGTAGCCAAAAGAAAAGTAAAAATTATCCACTCGCCAAAATAAAGAAAAAGTAAACCAAAAGGATTCAGTAATCACAAATACAACAACAATAATTGATAGGGGAAAAAATGTTGCTGTTGACAGTTATGTGCTGTCGAATCGGCCCCGACTCATAGCGACCCCTCCTTGGGTTGCCAAGGCAGTATCACTACAGAAGTAGATCGCCCATACAAAAAGAACTCAGCATAGAAGTTTAAGAGGAATAAAGAAATTGTTAACATCACAATAAAAAGTACAACAAAGTGACAGCAATGAATGCATACCTGTTTTTAATCAAACTGAATTAAAGTCATCATTCAAGAGACAAATGGTATAATGGATATAAAAAAAAATACTCATCAATATTGTGGTAGTTCAGTTTGTGTGTCAACTTGGCTGGGCCTGGCTGAGTGGCTGGGCAGCTGGATGTAGTATTCCCCATGATGAGACTGGTAATCATCTCCATGGTGGAATCTACTGTGAGTAGTTGAGTAGCTGCCTTTCGGATGCTGTTTGCTTCCCGTATATAAGCAGCAGCTTTAGGAACGGTCTGTAGCTTATGTCATGCTTGGACCCTGAATGTAGCTGTGTTGTTCAGCAGCCTGCCATGCTCTGCCAACCTTGGGACTTACAATGGACTTAAATTAATGGCCTGCTATGTGGTTTGGTAACATCAGAACTATGCCTTTTCACATGTCAACCTTGGGTTTGTCAGCCTCATCAGCCAGCAGCTGTCCGAGTGAAGAAACGCCTCTAGCTCCAGTGGGCTGGGAGCAGGAGGCAGAGCTAGACCCCAAGTTTGAGGGGCTTTCACCCAGCCCCTAGACCCTGGCACTTTGAACTTGGACTTAAAGCCTCCAAATTGTAAGAGAATAAAGTCCTATTTGTTTAGGCCATCCCATTTGTGGTATATTCTTGTCAGAGTGGCAGTAGGTAACCAGAATAGAATATGGTACCAGGAGTGGAGTGCTGCTCTGACAGATAACCTAAAATGTGGAAACAGGACTGGAGTGCATCCTTGACCCGAGACCCTGGCAGACGGATCCCAGCATATGGCATGAGAGATGGCAGGAGCAGAGCCAAGAGATTGGCAGGGAAATATCGGCAGAGAGACCAGCATGAACGATGGCAGTAGCAGAGCAGAGAGACCAGCATTAAATAACAACAGGCTTACCAGCCCACAGAGGAGAAAGCCATGTACTGTTGGGTAGGTGCTTCCTGGTGGAGTGGGTTGCCTTCGGGCTTTAATTGGCAAAAGTGACTGGCATGAAATGGAGTAGCAAGTTGGCTGGCCAATGGAGCAAGAAAGCCAAGTGCTTTTTGGGCAGGGTTTTCCGGCAGAGTGGGTTACCTTCAGCATTAAACAGCAGAAGCAAAGAGACCAAGGAAATGGAAGCAGAGCTGCCATAGCCTGAAAGGGTAGGACCATGGCCTTTGGGGGTGGAATGACCACAGCCCCCTAGGTTTCAAAGAGCCAGGCCTTCACCAACTTGGTCTTGGAGCGTGGGGCTGCTCGTTCACATGAGCCAGTGGGATGGAGCCATAGCCACTGCCCAAGAATGAGGGGGTGGGGCTGCCATGTCCAAGAGGCAGAGGAACGGGGCCCATCAGGCCAAGGGGGTGAGGTTGCCACTTAGAGGAACTAGGGGACTGGAACCATCCAGTGAGAGAGATCTGTACAGATGCCACCCAAAGAAGATCTGTACAGATGCCAAGTTGAAAAGAGGTGGAATTGTGGCAATTCAGTTTGTTTGTCAACTTGGCTGGGCCTGGTCAAGTGGCTGGGCAGCTGGATGTAGTATTCTCCATGATGAGAATGAGCAGCTACTATGAGCAGCTGAGTAGCTGCCTTAGGGAATGTGGTCTGCTTCCTGTGTATAAGCAAAAGCCTTGCGGAATGGTTTTTAGCTTATGGCACACTTGGATCCTGCATGTAGCTGTGTCATTGTTCAGCAGCCTGCCATGCTCTGCTGACCTTGTGACTCACAATGGACTTAAATTAATGGCCTGCCATGTGGTTTGGTAACATTGGGACTGTGCCTTTTTACTTGTCAACCTTGGGTTTGTCAGCCTTAGCAGCCAGCAGCTGTCTGAATGAAGAAACACCTCTA
>NW_006922131.1:931001-931790 GCF_000298275.1 Orycteropus afer afer
AAGTTTCTGGAACATAGCACAAACAGGGCTCAGAGTAAAATTTATAGCTATAAATGCACACAAGAAAAAAGATGAAAGATCCAAAATTAAAACTTAACCCAACAACTTGAACAAATAGAAAAGGAAAAGCAAAAGTTCATAGTCACCATATAAAAGGAAATATTAAAGTTTGGAGCAGAAATAAATAAAATAGAGAAAAAATACAATAGAAAGGATCAGCAACACTAGATGTTGGTCTTTGAGAGTATCAATAAAATTGATGGAACATTGGCCATGCTGACAAAGGAAAAAGTGAGATGACACAAATAACCAAAATAAGAAGTGAGATGGGTGATATTACAACAGAAGCAATTGATATGAAGAGGAATATAATGAAAAATTGTACACTAACAAATTTGAAAGCTTAGAAGAAATGGACAAATTTCTAGAGACATACTATCTACCTAACTAACACAAACAGAGGTAGAAAACCTAAATAGACCTGTAACAAAATAAGAAATGAAATACGTCATTAAAAAAATGCCAACCAAAACAAAACAAAGATACAATCCAGATGGTTTCACTGGAAAATTCTACTGATCATTCAGAGAAGAGTTTACAACTCATTCTACTCAAACTATCCCAGCATATAGAAAAGAAAGGTTGTTGTTCTTGTTATTGTTATGTGCACATAACAATGAAAATACAAATAATGAAATGAAAATACAAACCTCAAACTTTATATGGAAAGGAAAGAGAGCCTCAATAGCTAAAGCATTATTGAAGAAGAGTAAAGTAGGAGGCCTCACA
>NW_006922131.1:933730-934481 GCF_000298275.1 Orycteropus afer afer
CTCCATAGTGATACCGCCTCAGAAACTCAAGGAAGGGTCATTATGAGTCGAATCTGACTCGATGCCACGTAACAACAACAACAAATAGAAAACCAATGGCCAACATTATTCTCAATGGAGTGTGATTGAAAATATTCCCTTTGACAAAGATTATCACAAATATTCATCAATATTCTAATGGAGACTTAGCCAGAGTAATAAGGCAAGAAAGAAATAAAGAAGGAGTAAAAATGATCCCTAATCCCAGATGATATGATCCCTTGCATAGAAAATCCCAGAGATTTTACAAGAAAGTTACTGGAACTAAAATAAGGGTTCAAAAGAGTGGCAGGGTACAAGATCAACATACAAAAATCAGTTGGATTCTTCTACACTAATAAGAAGAATTCCAAAAAGGAAATCAAGAAAATAATACAATTTACAATAGCCCCCAAGGGATAAAATATCTAGGAATAAATCTAACTAGGAATGTAAAAGACTTATATGAGGAAAATTACAAAACACTACTGCAAAAACCGAAAGAAACCTACATAAATGGAAAAACATACCATGCTCGTGGATTGGAAGAGTTAACATTGTGAAAATATCAGTATTACCCAAAGTGATCTGTAGATATATTTCAATCCCAATCCAAATTCCAACAACATTCTTTAACAAAATGAAAATACAAACCTCAAACTTTATATGGAAAGGAAAGAGAGCCTCAATAGCTAAAGCATTATTGAAGAAGAGTAAAGTAGGAGGCCTCACA
>NW_006922131.1:935106-940759 GCF_000298275.1 Orycteropus afer afer
GATTGCCCAACCTTCCTTCCGAGGAGCAGCTGGTGGGTTTGAACTGCCAGCTTTCTGGTTAGCAGTCAAGTGCCTTAGGTACTATGCTACCAGATACCAAGACATAGGATAGAGAAATCTCCAAGGAACCCTAGGCACACAGATGTTGGAAGGAGCAAAGTACCTTTTCCTAGAGCTGACAGAGAGAGAAAGCCTTCACCTAGAGCTCACAGTGAATTCAGACTTGTAGCCTCTTAAACTGTGAGAGAATAAATTTCTGTTAAAGCCATCCAGTTGTGGTGTTTCTGTTACAGCATTCTGTTACTAGATAACTAAGACCAAATTTGCCACCAGAAGAGTGGGGTACTACTTTAATAGATAACTAAAATATGGAAGTGAATTTGGAATTGGGTAACGAGTAGGTAGAGGCTGGAAGAATTTCAAAGTGCATAATAGTAAAAGCCTAAGGAGCTCTGGTGGTGTAGTGGTTAAAACATTCAGCTGCTAACCAAATGGTTGGTGTTTTGAGCCTACTAGCCATTCCATGGAAGAAAGATGAGACTCTCTGCTTCCATAAAGACTTACAGCCTTGGAAACCCAATGGTAGTCACTATAAGTCAGAGTTGACTCAATGGCAGTGAATTTGGTTTTTGTTTTGGAATAGTAAAGGTCTAGCTTGCCTTGAAAATACTATTGGTAGAATTATGGACATCAAAGGCAATTTTGGTGAGTGTTCAGAAGGAAGTGAGGAGAGCTATAGAGAAAGTCTCTGTCATAGAGAATACATGTGGTTTCAGCAATAGAATGTTGCTTGAAATGTGGACAATTATTGTGCTTCTGGTGAGATTTTTAAAGAAAATGATGAAGATGTTATTGGACAATGGAGGAAAGGCAGTGACAAAAATTTTGTTAGAATTATGTTCAAATATTTGGTGAAAGGTAGAAATTCTCAGTGATGAACTTGAGTACTTGGCTGAGAAGATTTATAATCAAGATCTTAAAGGGGCTACATAGCTTCTCTTTGCTGCTTATAATAAAATGTGAAAGGAAAGAAATGGACTTAAAAATGAACTGCAATATGAAAACAAAACTTAAATATTTAGAAATTCTTGTTGTACAAACCAAGGACACATGTCCTACAGTTTTCACCAAGGATGTGGCTACACAAACTATTGTTAACAAGATTAAGCTTGTGCCTAATAGATCTAACCAATTACCACAGCAGAAAACCTATCAGCTTAGACTGAAGCAGACAGAGAAAAAATAAATGGAGAGAATATTGTCTACCTCTTGGAATTCTACAGGTGGTAAACAGGACTAAGGAACTACATGTGTTATCCTCCAAGAAAAGATAACAACCATTCCTGGATAATTTCTGAGATCAGCAGAACTGTTTGAAGGAGCACCAGAAAAAGAGCTGCCTTTATATCAAAGTGTGGGGCCACAGTCTCCTGAAGCTCAAAATGTAGGGATATAGCCTCCTATGTTTTATAGAGTCAGATCTTCACCAACTTGATTCCAAAGTGCGGGGCAGTCATTCATGAGAACCAGGGGGATGGGGCCAGACACAATGTCCAAAGCTGAGGCGGCATGGCTGCTATGCCCAAGGTCAGAAGAACAGGGCCTGCCAGGGATGAGGGGGTGGAGTTGCCACTCAGATGCATAAGGAGTATGGAGTTGTCCAAAGTTGTAGACCAGAGTTGCCATTCCAGTGGGCCTGGAAGGCAGAGCTGAAGCCCAAGGCCAAGAGGCCTCCACCCAGAATCCAGAAATCAGAGACAACACCCAGAGTGTGGCAGACAGGGCCCTTATCTAGATGGCCTCAGAGAACAGAGGATTATTTTCAAGCCCTGAGAGCTAGTGTAAATGTTCTGCTCACTTTTTTAATTGCTTGATTCCCTTTATCTCTTTCCCTCCAACTTCTCCCATTTGTAAAGGAAATTTCTGCAACATTATACTTTAGAAAGAGATAACTTGTAGTCTGGATTTCTCAGGTTCACAGATGAAGAGGAGTTTTGACTGAAGATGTAATACCCCTAAAGTCTCACCCTCATTTTCTTTGGATGATTCAAAAGATGAGATTTTGAACTTGGAGTCATTTAAGAGTTTTGGAAAGTATGATGGGATGAATATGTTTTACATGTGACAAGTACATGATTTTTTTGGAACCAAAGGGTGGAATGTCATGGATTGAATTGTATCCCAAAAAACATGTGTCAACTTTGCTAAGCTATGATTCCTAGTATTGTGAGATTGTCTTGCATTTTGTGAACTGATCTAATTATCCTCTATTTTGTGAAACTATGTAATTATCCTCTATTTTATGTGTTGTAAATCCTAACCTATTTATATTAATGTAAGGATCTCTGGTGCCACAGTGGATAAGGCCATTGGCTGCTGACCAAAAGGTCAGTGGTTAAAACCTACCAGCTTCTCCATGAAAGGAAGATGTAGCGATCTACTTTCATAAAGTTTTATAGCCTCAGAAACCCAATGGAGGTCACCATGAGTAAGAATGGGCTCTATGCAGTGAGTTTATATGTTAATGAGACAGGATTAGTTTGGGAGTGTATCTTGAGTGACAGCCTTGCAAGAGGACAGGATTTAAGTCACACTCTTAAGTCACATCCTTACTCAGGTCACACCCTTGCTTCAGTCACACTTCTTATCTTACAAGTAATAAAAAAAAGGAATAAGCCAGCAAAGAAGGACCTCCCTACCACAAGAAAGAAAAAAAAAAAAAAAACAGGAGTGGAGCATGTGCTTGGATCCAAGGGCCCTGAACTGAGAACCTCCTAGACCTAAGGGAAGATTGATACCAAGACACATGTAGATCTCCAAGGAATGTGCCCACAGATGTTGAAGGGAGACAAAGACTTTCCTCCAGAGGTGACTAAGAGAGAAAGCCTTTTCCTAGAGCTGGCACACTGAATTTGGACTTCTAGCCTCCTAAACCATTAGAGAATTAATTTCTGTTTGTTAAAGCCATCTGCTTATGGTATTTCTGATAAGACAAATGGATATCCATTTGCAGGAATATGAAACAGGATCTATATCACACACCATACATAAAAACTAACTCAAAATGGATCAAGGACCTAAATGTTGAACATAAAACTATAAAGTTCCTGGAAAATAACCTAGGGACAAATCTATGAGTCCCAATTTATTGCATAAATATCTGTTAAATATAATTAAAAGTACACAAAATCAAAAAATAAACTAGATAAATATGACCTCCTAAAAACTAAATACTTGCGCTCATCAAAAGACTTAGCCAAGATTAAAAAGAGAATGTATAGATAAGGAAAAATGTTGGCAATGACATATCAGACAAGTATCTATTCTATAAAATAAATAGAAAATTTAAACACCTCAACAACCAAAAGGCAAATAATCCACTAAAAATGGGCAATGTACATGAATAGACACATAACCAAAGAAGTCATTCAGATGGCTAAGAAACATGAAGAATTGTTCATGATCATTAGTTATTGTTGTTGTTGTTGTTTGCCTTCGAGTGGGACCCGACTCATAGCGAACCTCCTTGGGTTTCCGAGGTGGTATCACTACGGAAGTAGATTGCCCCATCTTCCTTCCGAGGAGTGGCTGGTGGGTTTGAACCGCTAGCCTTCTGGTTAGCAGTCACGTGCCTTAAGCACTATGCTACTAGAGCTCCTTAGTTGTTAGAGAGATGCAAATCAAGACTACAATGAGATACTATCTCACCTCTGAAAATGGCAATGTTCAAAAAAAAACAGAAAACAACATATGCTAATGAGGTTGTGGGGAGAAATGGACTCTTATACACTGCTGTTGGGATTATTAAATGGTACAAACACTATGGAAAAGGAAGGAAGATGGGGCAATCTACTTCTGTAGTGATACTGCCTCGGAAACCCAAGGAGGGGTTGCTATGAGTTGGGTCTGACCTGATGGCACATAACAACAACAACAAACAAACAAACAAAAAACTATAAATAGAAATACTGTGTGATCCAGCATTACCACTCCTCGATATACATCCTTGAGAAATAAGAGCAGTGACACCAATGGATATAGTCACACCCACATGTTGTGACATTCACAGTAGCCAAAAAAAAAAAAAAATGTGAATGTCAGCATTCACAGTAGCAAAAAAAATGGAAACAACCTAAGTGTCCATCAACAGATGAATGAATAAACAAATGTGATTAATAATACAGTGTAATATCATGCAACAGTAAAGAACAATGATTTATCAAAACATCTTATAACTTGGATGAATTTGAGGGATGTTAAAGGTGGCTTTAGTAAGTCAATCACAGAAGGATAAACATTGTGTAATACCATTTTTATAAAAAGTCTAGAAAAGGTTTGTGAAAAGAAAGCAGCTCTCTTTCATGGTTACCAGGATGGGAGGGGTAAAAAGGGAGAGTCACTTACTAGATAGTTGACACATGTTGATTCTCATGAAGGAAAAGGCAATCAATACATAGTATAGGCACAACACAAGTAAGGTAAATTAAGACATTGAGAGGTATACATCAAAAAAGAACAAGTAAGTAATGTATTGTAAGATATGCAAAAATCTAGAGTTAGAAAAATAAAATGGAAGAATATACACTCAACATTTTTCAAGCTGAGAAAACTGAAGAAAAAAATTCAAACCTCGAGTTGCAGTATTGAAATATTCCATGGGAAAAATATTGAATGACACAGGAAGCATCAACAGAAGATGGAACAGACACTCAGAATCACTGTATCAAAAAGAATAAGTTGATGCTCAGCCATTTCAGGAGGTAGCAGATGTTCAAGAACCCATGTTGTTGAATGAAGTAGTCCAAGCTGCATTGAAGACACTGATGAAAAACAAGCCTCCAGGAATCAATGGAATACAAATTTAAAGGTTTCAACAAACAGTTGCAGCCCTAAAGGTGCTCACTTGTTTATGCAAGAAATTTGGAAGGCAGCTACCCGGCCAACCAACTGGAAGAGATCCATATTCCTATCCATTCCCAAAGTAGGTGATCCAATAAAACGCAGAAATTATTGAGAAATTTCATTAATAGCACATGCAAGTAAAATTTTTCTGAAGATAATTCAGAAACAGTTATTGATAATTCATCAAAAGGGAACAACGAGAATTTCAAGCCAGATTCAGAAGAGGATGTGGGTTGAGAGATATTGCTGATGTCAGATGGATCTTGGCTGAAAGCAGAAAATACGAGGATTGTATTTACCTGTGTTACTGATTATGCAAAGACATTCAACTATGTAGATCATAATAAATTATGGATAACAGTGCTGAGACGCTCTTGTGGAACCTGTACATAGACCATGAGGCAGTTGTTTGAACAGAACAAGGGGAAATTGTATGGTTTAAAATTAGGAAAAGCGTGCACCAGAGTTGTAAACTTTTACCCTACTTAGTCTGTATGCTGAGCAAATAATCCAACAAATTGTACTATATGAATAAGAATGTGGGATCAGGATTGGAGGTAGACACATTAACAATCCTCAGTAAGCAGATGACACAACCTTGCTTGAATTTGTTGAAGGCTATAGCAGCCCAGGTGTGGGTGATACGAGAGGACTCCAACAGCAAGACAAACTTGTCTGTCGGTTTGTCCTACTGTGGTGACATGTAGACGTGAGTTTTGAGGCTGAGCCTCTGGTGTTTAAAACCCAGCAA
>NW_006922131.1:943989-950156 GCF_000298275.1 Orycteropus afer afer
GAAAGAGGGGGAGGTCTTCAAGGAGATGGATTGACACGGTGGCTGCGATGATGGGCTCAAGTATAGCAGGGATTGTGGGGCTGGCGCAGGATCGGGCAGTGTTTCGTTCTGCTGTGCACGGGGTCGCCATGAGTTGGAAACGACTCAACGGCACTTAACAACAAAAACAACAACAACATAGCAGCCTGTCTTCTCAGTAACTTCTCCGATTTTTGCAACAACTACCCTCTTGGACATATATGGATACCATGGACTCTGTTCTCCAGCTCAAGCCCAGCTTATATTTCAATAGAGATATACACACCTGTATTCCAGGGGTGAGGTGAACACAGCTCTCCCTGTCTTTGTAAATTGTCTCTGTTCCTAGGTATCCTTCAGCACTTAGAATGGCTTGCAGTATGTTTAGTGATCAGCCCAGAATAGAGCCAAGTGGTCTTCTTAATAATTTTTTTGTGTGTATGTTTTGCCCTATGTGTGTATGGTTTTCTCGCTTTCCCTGTATACCTAGTGCTTTTGAAAGGCCTAATTTTCAATAGAAACTTTCACTCTAGCTTCTCCTTCAGTATTTACTTGTTTGTTTATGCTCTTATCACACTATTTAGCCCTCAAGTGTCTACAGCTATTCATAGCTTCAGATGTCCCTCCCATTCTTCCCATTCCCCCAGTCTGAGGTACGTCACACCAAGAGGGACAACCCTCTCCAATCTTTCAAGCATCCCCCAGACAGATTAGAGATGCTACACAGTAACACACTATTATATTTGCTCCACTCACTCCAGAGTCAAAGATCAGGACCGCTCTCTGAGCATGGTATGCCTCTATTACCTCTTTAACCTTTTCATAGCTGACTTATTTTTCACATTGAATTTTTTGTTGATATCATGTGTTCTCAGTAATGGAAGGCATGCTGAAATAAGGGAAAATCATGTGGGACATATGTGTCCCAAGTGGACTTTGGTGGCAGGATTGTGGGATGAAGCCTATTTCTTCAGATCTATGCACTTACACAGGGTCCCACCAGGTGATAGCATGTACTACAACTGGGATAGCAGCCTCTCAAGGCATCTGAGAGGCTGAAAATATTGCTGGGCAATATATGTCCCACAGGATGTAAATAGGTTAGTATGGTCAAGTGAAAGAGACAGAGAGGAGTGCAGGCAGTGTAAAATCAAAGCTTTCCTCAAAATCACTGCCATCGAGTCAATTCCAACTTAGTGGGTTTAGGCAGTAAATCTTTATGGAAGTAGGTTGCCCCATCTTTCTTCCACGGAGCAGCTGGTGGGTTTGAACTGCCAACCTTCTGGTTAGCAGTCAAATGCCTTTCCTATTGTTTAAAAATCACCCTTTTCTTGATTGTTTTCTTAATTGTTGTAAAACTTCTAGTGCATTACAGTGTTCTTACAATATTAAATATACAAAATTCTGGTTATTTTTCTTGGAGATCCTGAGGCCAGAAGAGACTCTGTAACTGCTTATTCTTCCATCTTCCAAGAACATCTCTCCTTGTAACTTCTTTTTCCAATACCCCATTTCCCAGTTGACTTACCATTCAGTTCTGGAATTTCTGGCTTTTATTTGTTTGTGGTAGTTCTATTGAAATATGAAGTGAAGCATCATTTTCTCCACATCTGAAGTCAACAGGCAAATTCAAATAAATGTAACATTTTCCTGGAAGGAAGTACATAAGCCATTGCACACTTTACTCTTTAAGAAACCAATCTGGGTATTCACCAAGAACATACTCTATGACCCAAGAGAATTTACAAATCTATTGGAATATACTGAAAGAAGCATGGTACAGAACTAAAAAAAAAAAAAAAAGAAGAAATCCTGCATTTAGTTGAGATTTTTTAATGTGGGTGAATAGAACTTTTCCTTCTGTCAGTTTTTATATTTCCTCCTGTTGTTTGGTTTAAATTAATATTTTTGGATGATTCTGCAAAATTAGAGTTAGGAAATAGAAGTAATTACTTTAGCTGAAAAGGAAAATAAGACATAGTAGCTAGAAGACTCTTAGGTGAGAATAGCATTTTTTGAAGTTATCATTTGAAGACAGATCTATAATTTCTTTGATTTGAGGTTATGTTTAATAGCATCAGCAATGACAACACCATGACTCTGCATCAAAATTTAGCATAAATAACATCCTGGTCCTGTTTCGTTTAGCTCCAAATAAGAAATCATGTACTTTATTGTTTTAGAAAATTAGTCAGTATACTATTGCTCCTGGAGCTTTATAATTAATCACTGAAGGTTATTGCTATGGAGAGTTTGTGGGAAGTAGATGCCTGAACCATTATAATTGTAGCTGTCAAATCAGAAATACAGTTATACAGCAAACCTTCATTTTTTTTTAATGTAAAAAAGACTGTAGTTTGCATATTGTAAAAATAAATGGAATATTTTTTAAAACTGCATTGATTACTTCAAAAAGGACTGCGCACAGTGACTTGGAGAATACCAGTGATAACCATGTAAATCTTTGTCCTGTGGGTCCCTCCTTGCTCTGAATTCTGTATTGGTTTAGTTTTTGTGGACCAGATGTTAAGTATTTATGGAACAAATTGAAATTTATAGAACAAATTGTTTTTCCATTTACCAAGTCATACATACTTTAATCATGATATTGATTGTAATCCCAGCATTGTAACAACACTCTTCCCTATGTTTACCATTTCCATTCATCCTCCTTCCGTATTCCTTCCTGCCTTCTTTCTTTTATCTCTGAGCTCACTCTCCCCTTCAGATCTCCAATGGTTGCTTGTTTCAAGAAGGGTTTATGTTCTGGTGTTATTGTTGACCTTATAGGCCTATCTATTTGGATCCGGTGGTACAGTGCTTAAGGCATTTGACTGCTAACCAGAAGGTTGGTGATTCAAACCCACCAGCCACTCCACAGAAAGAAGATAGGGCTATCTACTTCTGTAAAGATTTACCACTATGGAAACCCAATGGGGGCTGCTATGAGTCGGAATTGACTTGATGGCAGTGGGTTTGCTTTTTTTGGTTTGTTGCTTGGCTGAAAGTTGAGCCAAGGGATGAGGTCAGTTCCAGGCCTGAAGGGTGTCTATATTCTACAGGGTTCCACCAGTCTCTATCAGATCAATAATCCTGATCTGTTTTGTTATTTTGAGTGTTCTTCCATGTTTTTCTCCTATGCTATCCAGGACATCCTATTGTGGCCCCTTTCAGTGCTGTCAGTAGTGGTAGCCTGGCATCATCAAATTCTTTTGGTATCACAGTTGTAGAGGCAAAGGTTCACATGGTCCATTTGGGCTGTGGACTAATTGTTTCCATGATCTTTGATTTTCTTCATTCTTCTTTGCTCCAGATTGGAAGCAACCAACAGCTACACCTTAGGTGGCCACCCACAAGATTTTAAAACCCTTGCCACTCCTCACCAAAATAGAATGTAGAACATTGTCTTTGTGGATGATGGTTTTTTTTTGTTTTATTTTGTTTTGTTTTAAGCAGCTTTATTCATAAACCATACAATTCACCCATTTAAAGTGTGTGATTCAATTGTTTTTAATCTATTCAGTTTTGTAACTGTCACCACAATAACTTTTAGAACACTTTCATCATCCCCAAAACAAACTCCATATCTTTATCTATCACTGCCTAGTACCCCTGACCTTTTTCAAGCCCCTGGCAACTACTAATCTACTTTCTGTCTTTGTCTATTCTGGACATTTCATATAAGTGGAATCATGCAATGTGTGATTCATTGTGACTGCCTTCTTTCACTCAGCAAAATGTTTTCCAGGTTCATCAATGTTGGAGGATGTATCATAACTTCATTTCTTTTTATTTCTGAATAATATTCCATTATATGAGTATACTACAGTTTATTCACACATTCCTCAGCTTATGGGTATTTAGATTGTTTCCACTTTGGGGCTATTATGAGTAATTCTTCTGTGAACATTTATGTACAAGTTTTTATGTGGACCTATGCTTTCATTTCACCACTTGTCAGTTTTTGATACTATGATGGCTTGTGTGTTGCTATGATGCTTGAAGCTTTGGCACCAATATTTCAAATACCATCAGGGTCACCTATGGTAGGTAGATTTCAGTGGAGTTTTTAGGCAAAGACAGACTGGGAAGAAGGATGGGACCATCCACTTCTGAAATAACTGGCCACCAAAAACCTTATGACTAGCATTGAAACACTGATATATTACTAGAAAATTTTATGAATAGCAGTGAAACATCGTCTGATACAATGCCAGAAGATGAGCCACTCAGGTTGGAAGGTACTCAAAATATGACTGGGGAACAGCTACCTTCTCAAAGTAGAGTTGACCTTCATGATGTGGATGGAGTAAAGCTTTTGGCACCTTCAACTGCTGATGGGACATGACTCCAAGTGGGAAGAAACAGCTGAAATCATTCATTTATAATCAGAATGTGGATTGTATGAATTATGAATCTAGGAAAATTGGAAGTTGTCAAAAATAAAACAACACATAAAGATTGATATCCTAGGCATTAGTGAGCTGAAATGGATTGACATTGGCCATTTTGTATCAAACAATCATATAGTCTACAATGCCAGGAGTGGCAAATTGAAGAGGAGTGACATCAAATTAATCGTCAAAAAGATTTCAAGATCTATCTTAAAGTACAAAGCTGTCAGTGATAGGATAATATCCATGCCCTTACAAGACCAGTTAATACTACTGTTATTCAAATTTACGCACAGACCAGGAAAGCCAATGAAGAAATTGAAGATTTTTACCAACATCTGCAGTCTAAAATTGACCAGGCATACAATCAAGATGAATTTATTATTACTGGTAATTGGAATGAGAAAGTTGGGTACACAGAAGAACTTTTGTAGTTGGAAAATATGACCCACATGATAGAATGATGCCAAAGATTGCATGATAGGATTTTGCAAGACCAACAACTTATTTTTTGCAAATACCTTTTTTTCAAAAACATAAAAATCAGCTATAAACATGGACCTTGCCAGATGGAATACACTAGAATCAAATTGACTACATCTGTGGAAAGAGGTGATGGAAAAGTTAAATATCATCAGTCCAAACAATGCCAGGACTGACTAGGGAATAGATCATCAATTTCTTATATGCAAGTTCAAGTTGAAGCTGAAGAAAACTAAAACAAGTCCATAGGAACCAAAATGCAATCTTGAATATATCCCACCTGAATTTAAAGACCATTTGAAGAATAGATTTCGTGCATTGAACACCAGTGACTGAAGGCTAGATGAATTGTGGGATGACATCAACATCATTCTACATGAAGCAGGGAAAAGGACATTAAAAAGACAGAAAAGGAAGAAAAGACCAAAATCGATGTCAGAACAGACTGAAATTTCCTCTTGAAAGGAAGTAGCTAAAGTGAATGGAAGAAATGATGAAATCAGAAGACAAAGTAAAGAATTATAATGAAATGTGCAAAGACCTAGAATTAGTAAACCAAAAGGGAAGAAAATGCTCAGTATTTCTCAAGCTGAAGTAACTGAAGAAAAAATTTAAGCCTCAATTGGAATGTTGAAGGGTTTTATGGGAAAGATATTGAACGATGCAGGACATCAAAAAAGATGGAAGGACTAGAGAGCCACTGTACCAAAAAGAGTCAGTCGATGCTCAAACATTTCAGGAGGTAGCATAAAATCAAGAACCAATAGCATTGAAAGAAGAAGTCCAAGTTGCACTGAAGAAATTGGTGGAAAAAACAAGGCTCCAGGAATTGAGGGAAAACCCATTGAGATATTTCAAGAAACGGATGCAGCGTTGGAAGCACTCACTCTTAAGGCAATCAATTTGGAAGACAGTTACCTGGCCAACGAACTGAAAGAGATCAATATTTGTGCCTATTTCAAAGAAAAGTGATGCAACAGAATGTGGAAGTTATTGGAAAAGTGATACAACAGAATGATTAATATCTCACGCAAGTGAAAGTTTGCTGAAGATAGTTCAAAAATGATCGCAGCAGTACATTGACAGGGAACTGCCAGAAATTCAAGCCAGATTCAGAAGAGGACATGGAATGAGGGATATCACTGCTGATGTCAAATCAATTTTCACTTAAAGCAGAGAATACCAGACATGTTTACCAGTGTTTTATTGTCTGTGTGATGGGATTCAGCTCTGTGGATCATAATAAATTATGGACTAACATTGGGAATAGTA
>NW_006922131.1:950981-952097 GCF_000298275.1 Orycteropus afer afer
AAATGCTCTTCAGAAGCAAGAATGGCCAGCCTTCATCTCACATACTTTGGTCAGGCTGTCAGAAGGGACCAGTTCCTGGAGAAGGATATCATCGTTGGTAAAGTAGAAGGTCAGTGAAAAAGGAGAAGACCCTCAATGAGATGGTTTGGTACAGTGTCTGCAAGGATGAACTCAAGCATAGTAAGTATTGAGAGGATGGTGCAGGGCTGCTAATGTTTCTTTCTGTTGTACTCGATGGCACCTAACAACAAGAATATGCTTTCATTTCTCTTGGATATTACCTCAGAGTGGAATTCTGGGTCATATGATAACTCTATTTTTTGTCTATTATAAACAATATTTTTAAAAGCACCTTTTTATTGTGATGTTGGTGAAAGTTTACACATCAAATTTGTTTTCCATTCAACAGTTCATACACATTTTGTTTCATGACATTGATTGCTATCCTCATAATGTAATAGCTCACTTCCCATTTCCTCCCTGTGGTCATCTTTCTCCTTTGTCCTTTTTTTCCTATTCATTTCTGCCTTATGAGCTTCCTCCTTGTGCAAATGTTTGCCCTTCTGATCTCCCATCATTGATTGTTCTAAACAGTGAATCTCCTTTGTGTAATTATTGACCTCACAGGCCTGGATATTGCTTGGCTGAAAGTTAAGCTATGGGAGTGAGTTCAATTCCAGACCTGAAGGGTCACTAGGGGCCATAGACTTGGAGGCTTCACCAGTCTATATCTCTTTTGGTTACCTAGTGCAACTCTGACAGAAAATACCACAAATGGGTGGTTGTAAATAAACAAAGATTTATTCTCTTACAGTTTTGGAGTCTAGAAGTCCAAGTTCAAAGTGCCAGCCAGCTCTAGGGGCTGGGTGAAAGCCTCTCGACCTTGGGTTTCAGCTCTGCCTCTTGCTCCCAGCCCAGTGAAGCTGGAGGCTTTCTTCACTCAGGCAGCTGCTGGCTGCTGAGGCTGACAAACCCAAGGTCAACAAGTAAAAAAGGCACAGTCCTGATACTACCAAACCACATGGCAGGCCATTGATTCAAGTCCATTAACAGTCCCTAGATCAGCAGACAGTGTGGCAGGTTGCTGAATAATGATGACTTGCTACATGCCAGATT
>NW_006922131.1:953262-955802 GCF_000298275.1 Orycteropus afer afer
ATGCTGCTTATTGGTTCAGTTGTGAGGATTTTTGCTTTCTTTATATTGAGGTGTAATCCATAATGCAGACTGTAGTCTTTAATCTTCACCAGTTAGTGCTTCAAGTCATCCTCCCTTTCAACAAGCAAAGTTGTGTTGTCTGCCTATCTTAGGTTGTTAATGAGCCTTCCTCCAATCCTGACGCCACGTCCTTCTTCATATAGTCCAGCTTCTCAGATTATTTGCTCAGCAAACAGATTGAATAAATATGGTGAAAGGATACAACCCTGACACATTCCTTTCTTGATTTTAAACCATGCAGTGTTCCCTTGTTCTGTTCGAACAACAGCCTTCTGGTCAATGTACAGGTTCCTCATGAGCGCAATCAAGTGTTCTGGAATTCCCATTCTTCTCAATGTCATCCACAATTTCTTGTGATCCACACAATCAAATGCCTTTGCATAGTCAATAATTGCAGAAGTAAACATCTTTCTGGTATTCTTTGCTTTGAGCCAAGATCCATCTGATATCAGCTATGATATCCCTCACTCCACATCCCCTTCTCAATCCAGCTTGCATTTCTGGAAGTTTTCTGTTAGTATACTGCTGCAACCGTTTTTTATATATCTTTAGCAAGATACTTGTGTGTGATATCAATGATATTGTTCAATAATTTCTACATTCTGTGGGGTCACCTGTCTTTGGAATGGGGACAAATATGCATCTCTTCCAGTTAGTTGGACAAGTAGCTGTCTTCCAAATCTCTTGTCATAGCCGAGTGAGTGCCTCCTGTGTGGCATCCATTTGTTGAAACATATCAATGGGTATTCAGTCAATTCCTGGAGCCTTAGTTTTCACCACTTCCTTCAATGCAGCTTCTACTTCTTCCTTCAGTAACATTGGTTCTTGATCATATGCCACCTCCTGAAATGAATGATCATCTACCAAGTTTTTTTGGTATAGTGACTCTGTGTATTCTACTCATCTTCTTCTGATGTTTCCTGCATCATTCAACATCTTGCCCGTGGAATCATTCATTATACAATTCGAGGCTTAAATTTTTTCCTTGGTTCTTTCAGCTTGAGAAATGTCGAGGATGTTCTTCTCTTTTGTTTTTCTAACTCTCGGTCTTCGCACATTTCATTATATTAATTGGTTTTGTCTTCTTAGCTGCTCTTTGAAATCTTCTGTTCATTTATTTTATCTTGTAATTTCTTCTATTTGCTTTAGCTACTTTCCACTCAAGGGCAAGTTTCAGAGTCTCTTCTGATATCCATTTTGGTCTTTTCTTCCTTTCCTGTCTTTTTGATTACCTTTTGCTTTCTTCATGGATGATGTTCCTGATGTCATCCCACAATTCCTTTGGTTTTCAGTCATTGATAGTCAGTGAATAAACTCTAGCCTTTAGATGGTCTCTATATTCAGAAGGGGTATAATCAAGATCATAGTTTTGCTCTTGTGGACTTCTTCTACTTTTCTTCTGCTTTAACTTGAACTTCCACATGAGCAGTTGATGGTCTGTTCCACAATCAGCTCCTGGCCTTGTTTTGGCTGAAGATATTGAGCTTCTCCATTGCCTCTTGCCACAGATGTCGTCAGTCTGATTCCTATGTACTCCATCTGGCAAAGTCCATGTGAATAGCCACCATTTGTGTTGTTGAAAAAAGGTTTTTGCCATGAAGAAGTCGTTGGTCTTGCAAAATTCTATTGTGCAATCTCCAGTGTCATTTCTAACACCAAGGCCATATTTTCCAACTACCAGTGATGCTTCTTTGTTTACAACTTTTGCATTCCAGTCACCAGTGATAATTAACACATCTTGATTGCATGTTCGATCAATTTCAGACTACAGAAGTTGGTAAAAAACTTCAATTTCTTCCTCTTTGGCTTTGGTGGTTGGTATGTAAATTTGAATAATCGTAGTATTAACTGGTCTTCCTCGTAAGTGTATCAATATTATCCTATTACTGGCAGCATTTTACTTCAGAATAGATCTTGATACATTCTTTGTGATGATTAATGCCACACCATTCCTCTTAATCTTGTCATTCCCAGCATAGTAGATCATATGATTGCCTGATTCAAAATGGCCAAAACCAGTCCATTTCAGCTCACTAATGCCTATGATATCAATCTCTATGCATTCTGTTTAATTTTTTACAATTTTCAGGTTTCTTAGATTCATACTTCATACATTCCATGTTCCAATTATTAATGGATGGTTGCAGCTGTTTCTTCTCATGTTGAGAAATGCCACGTCAGCAAATGGGGGTCCCAAAAGTGTCACTCTATCAACATCATTAAGGTAGGCTCTACTCTAAGGAAGGAGCTCTTCTCTGGTCATATTTTGAGTGCCCTCCAACCTGAGCAACTCATCTTCTGGCAGTATATCAGACATTGTTTTAGGGCTATTCATAAAGTTTTCCAGTAATAAATCAGACAGTCTTTCACTGCTATTCACAAGGTTTTCACTGGGCAGTTCTTTGAGAAATGGATGGCCTCTTCCTTCTTCCAAGTCTGTCTCAGTCTGGAAACTCTGCTGAAACCTGTACACCATGGGT
>NW_006922131.1:956987-965974 GCF_000298275.1 Orycteropus afer afer
TGGATTTTCTGTTTTGTGGTTGATGATGTGTTGTTTTCTATAAATTTTACAGATCATTCCCTTGTCAGATATGTCCTTGCCAAATATATTTTCCCAGTCTGCAGGTTCTATTTTTATTCATTTTTTGAAGTCCTTTGATGCACATAAGTGTTTAAACTTTTGAATGTCCCAATCATCTCATTTGTATTCTTGTGTATGTGCATTTTTAGTTATGTTTAATAGTCTATTTATACCATGAATTAGGACCCCTAAGTTTGCCCCTATTTTTTCTTTGGTTTTCTTTATAATTTTAGTTTTTATATTTAGGTCTTTGAGTTTGTTTTTGTATGTGGTGAGAGATACGAATCCTGTTTCATTTTTTTTGCAAATGGATATCTAATTTTGCCAGCCCCATATGTTAAGAAGAATATCTCTTCCCCATTTAATTGTTTTTGGCCATTTGTTAAAGATCACCTGTCCATCGGTGGATGGGTTTACTTCTGGATTCTCAATTATGTTACATTTGTCTATATATCTGTCATTGTACTTATACCAGGCAGTGTTGACTACTGTGACTGTACCCCAGGTTTTGAGATCAGGGATTGTGTGGCCTCCTATTTTCTTCTTCTTTAGTAGTGCTTTTGCTTATCCAAGGTTTTTTTTTCTTTTCCATAAATTTGGTGACTAATTTTTCAATGTCTTTAAAGAATGATGATGGACTCTTCATTGGGATTACATTGAATCTGTAGATTGCTTTGGGCAGTATTGACATTTTCACAATGCTAAGTCTTTCTGTCTGTAAGTATGGTATATTCTTCCATTTATGTAGGTTTCTTTTGCTTTCTTGTAGTAGTGTTTTGTAATTTTCTTTTTATAGATCTTTTGTGTTTCTAGTTAGATTTATTTCTAAATACTTCATCTCTTGGGTCGCTACTGCATTTGGTATTGTTTTCCTTATTTCCTTTTCACAGTTTTCTTTGTGAGTGCAGAGTAATGTGACTGATTTTTGCATGTCAATCTTGTACCCTGCTACTTTTCTGAATTTTTCTATTAGTTTGAGTAGTTATCTTGTTGAATGTCTGGTATTTTCTATGTATAGATTAATATGATCTGCAAGTAGAGATACTTTTACTACTTCTTTTCCAATTTGGTTGCTTCCCCCCCCATTCTTATGTTATTGATATGGTTAGGACATCCAGCATGATATCGGATACTCACTGCTGTTGAATAGGATCCTACTCATAGCGACCCCTCCTTGGGTTTCTGAGGCAGTATCACTACGGAAGTAGATTGCCCAATCTTTTCTTCCGAGGAGTGACTGGTGGGTCTGAACTGCCAGCCTTCTGGTTAGCAGTCAGATGCCTTAGGCACTGTACCACCAGAGCTCCCCTGGTGTTGATAAAGTTCCACTTCTCTGGTTCCCCTTCAAAATGGGAATGTTTTCAGTCTCTCTCCGTTGAGAATAATGTTGGTCATTGAGTTTATGTAAATACCTTTAATTATGTTCAGGAATTTCCCACTCTATTTGACTAAGCATTATTATCAAGAATGGGTGTTGCATTTTGTCAAATACCTTTTCTGTATTGACTGTAATGATCATGTAGATCTTTTCCTTTATTTTATTTATGTGGTGGATTACATTGATTGTTTTTCTAATTATTGAACCATTCTTTCTTCACTGGTATTAATCCTACTCGTTTATGATGTGTTATTTTCTGATATGTTGTTGTATTCTGTTAGCAAGGACTGTGTTAAGAATTTTTATGTCAGTGTTCATGGGGGATATTGATTTGTAATTTTCATTTTTAGTGATGCCTTTGCCTGGTTCTGATATCAGAATTGTCCTTGCTTCATAGGATTAAGTTCAGGAATATTCTATCCATTTCTATGTTCTGAAATATTTTTAGTTGAATTGGTGTCAGTTATTTTCTGAATGTTTTGTAGAATTTTCCAGTGAAGCATTCTAGACCAGGACTTGTTGTTGTTTTTTCCTATGACCTGCCCAATTTCTTCATTTGTAATGGGTTTGTTCAAATTTTAAGTCATATCATGTTAGTTTGAGTAGGTAGCGTATTTCTAGAAATGTGTCCATTTCTTCTAGATTTTCAAATTTGTTGGAGTACAGTTCTTTATAGCATTGTATTATTACACTTATTTCAGTTGGTTTTGTTGTGACATTGCCTATTTTATTTCTTATTCATATTATTTGCATCTTCTTCCTGTCCTGAAAATTTGCCAGTGGTTTGCCAATTTTATTAATCTTTTCAAAGAGTCAACTTCTAGTCTTGTTGATTATTTCTAATGTTGTTCTGTTTTCCTTTTCATATGTTTCTGCATGAATCTTTATTATTTCCTTTCTTCTCATGATTGTAGGCTTTTTTTCTGCTCTTTTTTTGATTGTTATAGATGTTGGGTTAAAGTGTTGATTTAGGTTCTTTCTTTATTGATGTGTGCACTTATCGCTATACATTGCCCTCTGAGCACTGCTTTTGCTGTATCCCAAAGAGTTTGGTATGTTGTGTTTTTATTCTTGTTTGATGCAAGGAATTTTTTTTTTTAATTTCAGTTTTTATTTCTTCTGTTAGTGAATAGTTTTTAAGCAGGTGTTATTCAGTTTCAATGTATTTGATTTTTTTATCTTCACCTCCCTGTTTTTGATTTCTAATTTTATAGCATTGTGATCTGAGTAGATGCTTTGTACTATCTTGTTTTTTTAAAAATTTATTGAGGCTTGCTTTGTGGCCTAACATATGGTGTATTCTGGAGAATGTTCCATGTGCAATGGAAAAGAATGTATATTGGACTGTTAAGTGGAGTGTTCTGCCTATGTCTGTGAGGTTTAGTTGGTTGATGGTGTTATTTTGATTTCATGTATCTCTGTTGTGTGTTCTGTCCTTCATTGAGAGTGGTGTATTTAAGTCTCCTACTATTATTGTTGAGTTGTCTATTCCTTTTATCAATTCTGTTGAAGTTTGATTTATGTATTTGTGGGCTTCCTCATTTGGTATAGGAGCTCTGGTGGTTCACTCGGTAAGGCATTTGTCTGTTAAGCAAAAGGTCAACAGTTCAAACCCACCAGCAGCTCTGTGAAAGGAAGATGAGACAGTCTACTTCCATAAAGATTTACAACCTTGGAAACCCTATGGGTGTTGCTATGAGTCAGAATAGACTCAGTGGCAGTGGGTTTGTTGGGCAGTTTTATTGTGTGTATAGGTGTTTTTTATTGTTATATCCTCTTATTGGATTGATATTTTAATCATTATATAATATTCTTTCTTGCCTCTCTTGATGATTTTTTCCTTAAAGTCTCTTTTAATAGAAATTAATATTTCCATTCCTGCTTCACTTTGGTTATCTTTTGCTTGATATACATTTTTCCAACCTTTAATTTTTTGCTTATTTATACTTTTGTGTCTAAAGTCTGTGCCTTGTAGACAACGTATTCATAGGTCCAATTTTCTTACCCCTTCTACTACTCTCCATCTCTTGACTGATACATTTAATTCATTTACATTAACTGTGATTATTGATAGATATGAATTTACTGCTGTCATTTTGCTGTTTTTTTCTTTTTGTGTGTGTGTGTTATTGATAGTTTCTTTTCTTTTTTTCCTAGGCTGAATTCATTTTATAGTGGATTTTCTTATCACCTTCATTGCTATCTTTTTTTTTTAGACTTTACTGAATCTTTATGGTTTCCTTCTTTTTTTAATTTGGTGAGAAATTATTAATCCTTTTGAGGGTATCTTGTAATTTTTTATGATCTCAACTTTAGAATAGTAAATTTGATCTTGATACTGTTTTGACTTCCTCTTATTTTGGGAGTTGTGTAACTACACAATTCATTCCCTTTTTACTTTGTAATTGCCATTATTTACATATTGACTTCTCTGATTCCCTATTTTCAGTCTTTTAGGTTTAATTTATTTTGATATTTCTGTATCTCCTTTGATTTCCGGGTAATAATGTTATATGTCTTTGTCTCAGGTTGCTCTCTGCCATCATTGGTTCTCTGTCCAAAAGACTGCTGTTAGCATTTCTTTTAAGGTTGAGCTGGTTTTAACAAGTTCCCTTAATTTATGTTTATCTGGAAATGGTCTAATTTTGTGAAAAACTTTGCTGGATATATAATTCTTGGTTGGTAATTTTTTTCTTTCAGGATTTTATATATGTCATCTCATTGCTACCTTGCCTGAATTCATTTTCTGTTAATAAATTAGAGCTTAAGCTTCTTGGTTTTCCATTGTATGTAACTTTTTGTTTTCCTAAGCTTCTTTCAAGGCTCTTTGTCTTTGTTTTTGGAAAGTTTTATTAAAATATGATTTGGTGAATATCTATTGAAATCTCTTCTTTTTGAAATTTATAAAGCTTCTTGAATTCATAGTTTCTTAACTTTCATGATATTAGGGAAGTTTTCTTCCAATAAATCTTCAACAATACTCTTTTTGTTTGTTTGTTTGTTTTTGTTTCCCTATTCTTAAATTTTGATCACACATGTGTTGTCCCATTTGATGTTGTGCCACATAACTCCTAGAATGTCTTCTTTTAATTTTGCTTCTTTGTTCTGATTGTTTGTCTAACAGATCAGTATTAGAAATTTGGCTTCAATTTCACTAATTCTGTTTTCCATCGATTCAGTTCTGTCTTTACCCTTCCAATGTATTCTGTTTCTGAAATTTTAGTATTAATCTTCTGAATTTCTATTTGCTCTTTATGTATGGCTTCTAAGCATTCTTCTTCTTCTTTTTTTTTTTTTTACTTTTATTGTGATTTGGGTGAAATTTTACAGAGGAAATTCATCTTCCATACAGCAGTTCACATACACTTTGTCTCATGACATTGACTGCCATTGCCCACAATGCAATAGCTCTCCTCTCACTTCCTCCCCATAGCCACCTCTTCCCTATGTCCTTCCCTCCCATGCATTCCTGCCCCTCAAGCTGTCTCCCCATGCATACACAGTCCTTCTATTCTCCCATGATTGATCTCTCCAAGGAGTGTAGCTACCTAATGTAAATATTCAGCACATATACCTGCCTTTTGTGTGGCTGGAAGCCACAAGAATGGGTTCACTTCCAGACCTGAAGGGCAGCTAGGGGCCATAGTCTCAGGGTTTCCACCAGGCCCTATCAAAGCAGCAAACCTGGTCATTTTTTTTATTATTATTTTTTTCATGATTTTGAGTTTTGTTTCATATTATTCTCTCACTTTATCCAGGATCTCCCACATAGATCCCCCTCTGAGTGGTTGAGTGTTCATTTATTTTGTCAGATTTTCCTTATATTGTTTTTTGGATTCTTCTAGAGTCTCATCTGTGTTTTCCTTATTTTTCTATGATTTCCTTGGTATTGTTTTTATTTTCTTTGACTTATTTCTTAATCTGCTGAAGGGACTTACATAATAGTCTTTTGGGTTCTTTATCAGGTAATTTCAGTATCATTTCTTCCTCTGGAAGATTTTGATCATTGGTTTGAGAAATCTTATCATGTTTCTTTGTGTTATTTGAAGTTGTCTGTTTTCTATGAGACACTGTGGTGTTAATTGTATTAATTTTTTGATGGTATGTTAGTTTGCTTCATCTTTTATTTTTGTTTTGTTTTGCTTTAATAGATCCAGTTACAGGGTGGGTATGCTACTTTGGTCTCTAGTTTGGTGGTAGTGGGGTACTCACACCTTTTTCTAGCTTTATTTGGTAGCAGTTAGGAGGATGATCTTGAATGTCTAATTGCTAGTGATATAGAGCAGCTGAAGGCAGCCTGGGTTGGTCTTATGCACCTTCTTTCTCAATGAAATGGTGCTGAAATTGGTGGTACTCATCCAGTGAGTGGGGCAGCAGATGTGTTGGATATGGATATGTAGGGTCACTGTCTTCTGATTGATGGGAATAAGGAAAAAAATAAAAAAAATTAAAAAAAAAAAAAAAAGAAAAAATGGGTGCTGAAGAAGGAACAGCAAGAAGAAGAAATAAAACAAAAAAGAAAAAGAAGGAAGAGGAAGGAAAAACTGTAGCACAGTACTAACGTCAGTGCTAACCACCTAACAGAGCTGGAGCATGGCACTTACACACACCGCTGATTGTGGAGGTGTAGGAGTGGGTGCTGCTGATATGGAGGTGTCAGGGCACAGGTTACCAATTCCATGACATCATACACAGCCACCCAGGGGGGCAGGCACTTTCAACCATGGAGGTGAGGGCAGAGCATCTGTTTTGTGGGAGTATAAAAAAGGGATGGATGAAGAAGAAAAAAAGCAAGGGCTGAGGAAGAGGGAAGAATTAAGAAAAATAAAGAAAAAATGAAAAAAAGAAAAAGATGAAGAAAGAAGAGTATAAAAGAAAAAAAGCAGCAGCACAGTTCTGTTGCAAGTGCTAGCTGCCTAACACAGCTACACCAGGAATGTGGCACTCTTTCCATGGTAGCTCGAACTGCCAACTCTAGTGGGACAAGAGCAGGAATTGCTGATCATGGAGGTATTGAGAAAGAACACTTGCTTCATGAAATCAAACAGAAGGGGGAGGAGGTAAAGAGAAGAACTAGGAAGAAAGAAAAAAAAAGAACAGCATAGCACTGTCAGTGGTGGTAATGTGACTGGCCACCAGGTGGTGGGTTTGGAGGGGCCCCACACTTCTGGTCACTGGAAGGTTGTGCAAGGTAAGAGGAGAAATCAATTCACTCTGGTTGCCAATTACTGATGTAGGTGCCTGTGCAGTCCAGAGTGAGCAGAGCCAGCTAACTGGTTCCTGCCCTGTTAGGAATGCTTCTTGCAATAATTCAAAACAGCCAAACTGTGCTTAGTCAGTTGACAACTCACCACTCCACATGCCTCCTTGTTTATTGACTGTATTTAGGTTCTTCTTCTAATAGGTATTTGATCTACTTCTTTACCCTTTCCTTTGAAGCTCTGGGTTCCAAGATTGTCATCCATATCCATTTCACTTGTTTTCTTAGGTCTTTGTTGTAGAGAGTCTTGGTAGTATGTGCCATCTTGGACCCTCCTCTGGGTATTTTACCTTTTAGAAAATATCATTTATTATACTGCCAAGAACAAGGTAGGTAGGTAGGTGTGTGGGAGTGTGCATTTGATTAATTTGCAAAAGTTAATTAGAAAATCCCAAGGTTACCTTCTTTCCTTGTTATCCAAACACCACATCACATATGGAATGAGGTATTTCTAGAGAATCGAGTAAGACATGCTGGCTTTTATAAGATTCTGGTACCAAGATCTGTTTTAAGATTTTTATTTTAATAGAAAGGTAAACTTTTAGCACTCTAATTTTTTTTTTCCTTTACCCATAGCCTCTTAAAAAGTCAGGAAAACCTATTGTATTTTGAAGATACTTCTAAAAACTTATCATAGGAGTAAGCAACTCTCATTACTGGGAAATTCTTTATTATATATATATTAATAACTCATGTTGGTTTAAGAACTTTGTTTCTTATTCTGTCAGAATATGGAGGTTAGCTGGTATAAGAGCAACTCAGAGCTAAGCCTAATGTTTGTTTCTTCACAAGGAATTATTTCAAAGCATATTATCTTTCCATATAGATCTTTTTTGCCACCATTTAATAAGTTCTACACATTTCCTCTTAATTCCCCAGCTTCTCCCTTACCCTCAATTAGGCTATCATTAGACCAAAGGGAAGAACTCTACCTTTGAGAATGGATCTAACTAGTGTTGATCTACTGTCTTGATTCCTACATTTTCTATTCCTTTCCTTGCTACAGTCTTGTTCTAAGATTTTGAACAATATCTTCCTCTCTGTGCGTTAGTTACAATGAGGGAGTTTGGGATAATCACCATTGCCTTTAAATTCTGATATCCAGTTCTTCAACTATTGTACATCATATCCCCATGTTCTTTTTCTATTGTTTCCAATTAATTGGTACTCTCCTGAATCTGGTGGTTTCATATTCCATACTATTTATTTCTATTGGGATCTTCTATTTATTTATATTATTTCAAATTCTGGCCCCATCTACAGGAGTCTTAGGTTGGTGTTGCCTTATCGAAATGTGCCTATGCCCATGCTCCTCACACTGATACCAATGTGATTCCTGACTTGGGATCTGGTGCAGAGAAATACTTTTTGTTTTGTCCCTCATATTGACAGTGATCTATGAGTGACTATTCTTTCAGTGTTCCTCTTCTGCCCCCTGGGAACTCTGTCTAGGTGTGTGACCTGACTGGTTTTCACAGTTTATTGATGAGCCAGTTGTTTAGACTGGTCTCAAAACCTTGATAAAGTCAAAATTAATTAAATCAATTGCTTCCCTGGATCTCTCAGGCTGTCATTCCATCACAGAAGGAGATTAGATTCATCTGACAAGACTTGATTTTTAAAAAGTGATGCTGGTATTACTCAATATTTCTCAAATATCTTCTCTTCAAGATATTTGCAAATTGATTTGAAGTATCCTCGAGTACATTCTTTTTATCCTTACAGATTAATTATAAACAGATTGGGAAGAAAATATATGCAATGGTATTTAAACTGGGCAAAGAAATTTACAATGTTAATTCATTTCTCTAAAACCATTGAGGAAATTATTATAAATGAGTTGTCATATGTATGTTAATTGGAAGATAGTGGTCATAAATGGAATTTATAATAGCTGACTAGTGGTATATTTTATCATTTTGAAAAATGGTCACTTCATGAATTAGTTAGAACTTGACAAAAAAGTCCAATAGTAATTTGCTCATTACACTGTCAGATTTCAAAAGCTGGTGTATGGCGTATATTCATTTTGATTATCTACTATTGCTTCTTAAGAGTTTGTATGTATCTAAACATTAAAATAATAGTAATTTTTCACTGTCATTGTTTCTCATATTTCCTTTATGAGAGGCAAATTAATAAGTAAAATGAGGCACATTAAATGTTTTCCACATTTAATGGACTCTACCTCATGAAGGGGGAGGCCTTCAAGGAGATGGATTGATATGGTGGCTGCGATGATGGGCTCAAGTATAGCAGGGATTGTGGGGCTGGCGCGGGATCGGGCAG
>NW_006922131.1:966573-970410 GCF_000298275.1 Orycteropus afer afer
AATCTCTCTCTCTCTTTCTCTCTCTCTCTTTCTCATATATATACATAGAGGTCTCGTGGCATCGTGCCTAAGGCATTTGACTGCTAACCAGAAGATTGGCAGTTCAAACCCACCATCCATGCTGTGGAAGGAAGATGGGGCAGTCTACTTCTGTAAAGATTTACCACCTCAGAAACCCAGTGGGGGTGGCTATGAGTCAGAATAGACAAGTTGCAGGGAGTTTGGTCATTATATGAGCTTCACTTTATGTGTGTGTGTGTGTGTGTGTGTGTGTGTCACTGGTTTTGCTTCTCTAGAGAACCCAGCCTAAGGTACACCTTATAGTGAACATATTAGTGAAACAGATTTACAAATAATCATTAGTTTTCTCAAAGCTCCAATTCTCTATCGTTCTATGATATTGATGTTGTTGTTGTTAGGTGCAGTCGAGTTGGCTCCAACTCATAGCTACCCTGTGTACAGGAGAACAAAACACTGACTGGTTGTGTATCAGCCTCACAATCCTTGCTATACTTCAGCCCATCATTGTAGCCACTGTGTCAATATATCTTATTGAGAGCCCCTTCCCCTTTTTTGCTGACTTCACCGGCATGATATCCTTCTCCAAGGAATAGTCCCATCTGATAACATGACCAAAGTAGATGAGATGAAGTCTGACCATTCTCACTTCCAAGGAGCATTCTGGCTGCACTTCCTCTTTTCTTTCTTAAATTTTATTGTCATTTGGGTGAAAGTTTACAGAGCAAATTCATATTACATACAGCAGTTCACATACACTTTGTCTCATGACATTGACTGCAATCTCCTACAATGTAACATCTCTCCTCCCACTTCCTCCCCACAGCCACCTCTTCCCTGTGTCTATCCCTCCCATACACTCCTAACCCCCTAAGCTTTCTCCTTGTGCTTACACATCCTTTCTATTCTCCCATGATTGATGTCTTTAAGAAGTGTAGCTACATAATGTAAATAATCAGCTCATATGCCTGTCTTTTGTTTGGCTGGAAACCACAGGAGTGGGTTCAATTCCACATCTGAAGGACAACAAGGGACTATAGTCTCAGGGTTCCAACAGGCCAGCAAACCTGGTGCTTTTTTTTTTTTTTTTTTTTTGGTGTGTGATTTTTAATTTTGTTGCACATTGTTCTCCCACTCTATCCAGGATCTCCTACATAGATCCCCCCCCTCCGAGTGGTTGATTGTGGTAGGTGGGAACCATCTAGTTCTTCTGGTATCATAGTCATATAGGCTGAGGATCACATGATGTATCAGTCCCTTGGACTATTGTTTCCTTGTGTCTTTCATTTTCTTCATTCTTCTTTGCTCTGGATGAGGAGAGACCCATTGTGGCATCTAGATGGCTGCTTGGTAGCTTTTAAGATCCCAGTCACTACTTACCAAATTAGGATGTGGCACAATGTTTTTTATAGTATGTTATGCCAATTGAACTTGATGTCCCTTGTGACTATGGTCCTGAGTCCACAGGTCCAACTACTTGCTCCCTTTGGGTAGTCTAGCTGTCACCAAGAAGTAACTAAAATTTTGTCCCTCTTCAGCTCTACTATATACCAGTAAATTCTCATAGAACATACAAATACACTTCTAGAAGCATTTTCTGCCAACCCTACACATGGTCATGGGCACACTCCCCCCTGCATAGACATACGTAATGGTTCACTGGCTGTACTTTTTCCAGTACAGATTTGTTAATACTTCTGGCAATCTGTGGTACTTCCAGTATTCTTCTCCAACACCACAACTCAAAAGCATCAACTCTTCTTCCATCTTCCTTATTCACTGTCCAGCTTCAACATGCATATGAGGCAATTGATAGTACCATGGCTTGACTTAGGTGCACCTTAGTCTTCAAAGAGACATCCTTGCTCTTCAACAGTTTAAAGGGGTCTTTTGCAGCAGATTTGCCCCATGTGAGATGACATCTGATTTCGTGACTGCTGCTTCCACTTGTGTTGATTATGTATCCAAGTAATATGAGATCATTGACAACTTCAATCTTTTCTCAAGAAGACTTTGTCTTCTTGAGCTGCTCTTTGAAATCTTCTGTCCAGCTCTTGTAACTTGTCATTTTTTCCATTTGCTTTAGCTACTCTTGGAAACCCAAGGAGGGGTTGCTATGGGTTGGGTCCGACTCGACGGCACACAACAACAACAACAACAAAAACACTCTCAGTTTAAGAGCAAGTTTTAGAGTCTGTTCTGACATCCATTTTGGACTTTTCCTTCTATCCTATCCTTTTAATGACCTTTTGCTTTCTTCATTTATGATGTCCTTGATGTCATCCCACAATTTGTCTGGTTTTCAGTCATTGGTGTTCAGTGCATCAAATCTGTTCTTCAGATGGTCTGTGAATCCAGGTAGGATATAATCAAGGTGCATTTTGGTTCTCATAGACTTGTTTTAATTTTCTCCAGCTTCAACTTGAGCTTGCATATGGTCAGTTGATGGTCTGTTTCACAGTTGGCTCCTGGCCTTATTTTGGCTGAAGATATTGAGCTTCTTGCCACAGATATAGTTGATCTTATTCCTGTGTATTCCACCTGGTGAGGTCCATGTGTATAGCCACATTTTATGATGTTGATAAAAGATATTTGCAATAAATAAGTTGTTGGTCTTACAAAATTCTATAATGCAATCTCCAGCATTGTTTCTATCACTAAGTCCATATTTTCCAGCTACCAATGATTCCTTTTTTTTTTTCAATTTATTGTGGGAAAAACATACACAACAAGACATTCTCCAACATAACAACTTCCACATTTACAGCTCAGGGACATGGATTACATTTTCATGTTGTGCCACCATTATTGCTATACTTTTCCAAAATATTCCACCACCTAGTTGCATAAACTCAATGCCCCCAAACAAAAGCTTTCTCTTTTCCCCTTCCTCCTACCCATGATACCCACTAATCTTTGGTATATATATATATATATGTGTGTGTGTGTGTGTGTGTGTAATCTTTTTTTGTCAAACTATCTAGAAATTCTAAGGAGGAAGATTGGGCGATCTACTTCCATATTGATACTGCCTTGGAAACCCAAAGAGGGGTTGCTATGAGTCGGGACTGACTCAATAGCAATGAGTTTGGTTTTTGGTATCTAGAAGTTTTCCTTCCCCTCCACTTCCATCACTGGTAACCAACAAAGAAAGTTTCCTTCTATATATACACCTTTCCTTGACTTTTTACATTAGTGGACTAATATTTGTCCTTCTGTGATTGACATATTTCACTCAACATAATGTCCTCCAAGTTCATCCAGATTATGTGATATTTTGCAGATTCTCCACTATCCTTTAGGGTTACATAGTATTCCATTGTGTGTATGTACAACAGTTTGTTTATCCATTCCTTAATCGATGGGCACTTAGGTTGTTTCCATCTCCTTGGTATTCTGAATAGTGTTGCGATGAATATGGGTGTGCATATATCTATCCGTGTTCTCCCTCTCACTTCTTTTATACCTAGTAATGGGATTACTGGGTCAAATGGTATTTCTGTTTCCAACTTTATGAGGAATCACCATACTGATTTCCACAGTGTTTTTTATCATTTTACAATCCCACCAGCAGTGTGTGATAGTCCCAACATCCTCATCACCATTTGTTATTTTCTGTCTTGTTGAACTTTGCTACCAATGCTGGGGTGAGATGGAATTTCATAGCTGTTTTAATTTGCATCTCTCTAGTGGCTAATGATCACAAACATTTCTTCATGTGTTTGTGGGCTGCCTGAATATCTTCTTCTTCTCCTTTTTTTTTTTTTTTAATTGTGATTTGGGTGAAAATTTACAGAGCAAATTCACTTTCCATACAGC
>NW_006922131.1:983677-984782 GCF_000298275.1 Orycteropus afer afer
AATGGCTGCCCCTTCCAGACAGACAAAAGTCCACAGCTCAGCCCACCTTCCACTTTTTTCCTTCTCCTTTTATTACCCAGTCACCAGAGCAGTCCTCTTTGTGCAGTCCCTGGCTAGCAGGGCCATTTTTTAGGTCCACTCAGCAATATCCAAGCTGTCTGTGCCATCAAGATCGCTGCCAGACTGCAGCTCCATAGGTCTCCCTTTTTGGTGTTTTCATGCAAATTCTTCTGCTAGTTGGTTTAGTCCATTTCTATATCCTTCCCTTCAAGGCTCAGGGGTCCAGGATTATCTTCCATATCTGTGTTAATTGGTTCTCCTTTTCTTTGTTGAAGAGGGTCTGTGCAGTCTTTCTGCCTATTCCACTATCTTACCGGAACTCCCTGTATATCTACTTTGGTGAAGTATCTGTTCATGTCTTCTGCCCATTTTTTAATTGGATTGCTTTTTGATGTTGAGGTGTTGGAGTTCTATAAATTTTTGAGATAAGTCCTTTGTCTGATATGTCATTGCTGAATATTTTTTCCCATTCTGTAGGTTATCATTTTACTCTTGTGGAGAAGTCTTTTGATGCACATAAGAATTTAATTTTTAGAAGGTCCCAGTCATCTAGTTAACCTTCAGCTGTTTGTGTATTTTGGGTTATGCTTGATAGTCTATTTATGCCATAAATTAGGGGCCCTAAGTTTACCCTTTCTCTCTATATATTTTTGATGACCTTTATAATTTTAGGTTTCACATTTAAGTCTTTGATCCATCTGGAGTTCGTTTTCATGTATAGTGTGAGGTATGGATCTTGTTTCATTTTTCTGCAAATGGATATCCAGTTTTGCCAGCACCATTTGGGAAAAAGACCATCTCTTCCATATTAAATGCATTTTGGCCCTTTGTCAAAGATCAACTGACCATAGGTCCATGGATCTATTTCTTGGTTATCAATTCTGTTCCACTGGTTTACATGTCTGACATTGTACCAATACTAGGGTGTTTTTACAACTGTGGCTGTATAGTAGGTTTTAAGATTTGGGAGTTTAAGACCTCCTTTGTTCTTCTCCAATTATGCTTAGCCTCTCTGAGGTCCCTTTCATTTCCATATATAGTTAGT
>NW_006922131.1:985678-988546 GCF_000298275.1 Orycteropus afer afer
ATTTTTGCATCTATTCATGAAGGATATTGATCTGTAGTTTTGCTTTTGAGTGATGTCTTTGGTTTTGATATCAAGGTTATGCTTGCTTCATAAAATGAATTTGTGGGGATTCCATCCCTTTGTGTGTTATGGAATAATTTGAGTAGGGCTGGTGTCAGCTCTTCTCTGAATGATTGTTTGGATTCTCCAGTGAAACCATCTGTGCCAGGACTTTTTTGTTGTTGTTGTTGGTATTTTTTTTTCTGACCTGTTCAATTTCTTCTTTTGTTATAAGTCTGTTCATACTTTCTACCTGAGTGTGTGTTACTTTAGATAAGTAGTGTGTTTCTAGAATCTGACCCTTTCTTCTATGCTTTCAAATTTGCTGGAGTACAGTTCTTCATAGTATCCTTTTACTTTTCTTTTTATTAGTGTTGGTTCTGTTCACACACTTGATTTCTTTTTCATGTTATTCACATAATTGCCTTCTTTTCCTTTGTTAAGCTTGCCAGTGGTTTCTCAATTTTATTAATCTTTTCAAAGAACCAACTCGTATTCTTCTTTATGTCTTTCTGTTTCATTTATTTATGCTCAAATATGTATTATTTCTTTTGGTGACTGTAGGCATTTTTTGCTGCTGTTTTTATAATTGTTGGATATGGTGGGTTAGGGTATTGATTTTGGCTCCCTCTTCTTTTTGGATGTGTGCATCTAATGCTATAAATTGCCCTCTGATCTCTGCTTTTGCTGTTTTCCAAATACTTTGCTTTGTTGTGTTTTCATTCTCATTTGATTTAAGGATTTTCTTCAATTTCATTTTTTATTTCTTCTATTACCCAGTTGTTTTGAAGGAGGGTTTTATTCAGTTCCCATGTGTTTGCTATTTTTCTATTACTTTCCCTTTGTCTTGTTTTCTAATTTGATAGCATTGTGACCTGAAAAGATGCTTTGCAGTATTTCAATTTAAAAAAAAATATATATATATATATATATATTGAGGCTTTGTGGCCTAACATATGGTCTATACTGGAGATTGTTCCATGTTTGCTGTAAAAGAATGTATAGTTTGCTGGTGTTAGGTGCAGTGCTCTTTAGAGGTTTATAAAGTCAGGTTGGTTGATTTTATTGTTCAGTTCTTCTGTATCTTTGTTGAGTTTCTCTCTAGTTGTTCTATCTCTTATTGAAAGTGGTGTATTAAAGTCTCCTAATATTACTGTAGAGTCATCTGTTTGCCTTTGCAGTTCTGTTAAAGTGTGACTTATGTACTTTGGGTTTCTTTCATTGGGTACATAGATATTTATTATGATTTATTACAGTTATGGCCTCTTGTTCAGTTGATCCTTTAGTCATTATATAATGTCCTTCTTTTCACTTATGATTTTCTTTGTCTTAAGTCTGTTTCATCAGAAATTAATATTGCCACTCCTGCTCTCTTTTGGTTGCCATTTGCTTGGTATATCTTTTTCCAACCTTTGATTGTTAGTCTATTTTTATCTTTGTGTCTAAGGTGAGTCTCTTGGAGAAAGCATATTGATGGGTCATGTTTTCTTATCCAGTCTGCAACTCTCCATTTCTTGAGTGGTGCATTTAATTCATTTACATTCAGTGTCATTATTGACAAGTATGAATTTATTGATGTTATTTTGTTATGTATTTTTTCATGGTGTTGCTGATTTCTTTGTTCCATATAATTTTCTGTGCTGAGTTAATTTTGTTTATGAATTGTGTTATCATCTTTTTGTTGCTATTGTTTTAGGGTATGCTAACTATTAGTGCTTGTCCTCTCTTTTATCTTGATTCAAAATTTTATTTTTATTTGAGGTTACTCTGTGCTTATTATTTTCTTCTCAAGTTTAAAATTGTCTATTCTATCTTAAAATTGTCTTGACTTCCTCACCATTTAGAAGTTCTGTAACTACACTATTTATTCCCTCTGTTTGGTTTGTAATTGTCCTCATTTGCCAATTGATGTCTCTGGTTCACTTTTTACAGTCTTCTAAGTTTATTTTACTTTGGATACTTTTATAACTGTTCAATTGATCCTTTAGTCATTATATAATGTCCTCCTTTTCTCGTATGGTGGTTTTTGTCTTAAAGTCAATTTGATCAGAAATTAGTATTGCCACTCCTGCTCTCTTACGGTTGCCATTTGCTTGATATATCTTTTTCTGGATTATGACATCATGCATGTTAATTTTCAGTTGCTGTTTGCTGTTGTTGGTACTCTGTTCAGTGAACCTTCTTTGCCATCTTTTGTAGGATCGGTCTGGTTTTAACAAATTTCCTTAATTTCTGCTTATCTGGAAATATCCTAATTTCACCCTCATATTTGAGGGACAGTTTTGCTTGGTATAATTCTTCGTTGGAGATTTTTTTTTCTTTTTTTTTTCAGGGTTTTATATATATCATCCCATTGCCCTCTCACCTGCATGGTTTCTGCCAAGATATCAGAATTTAGTCATATTGATTGCCCTTTGTAGATAACTTTTCATTTTTCCCACATTCCTTTCAGGATTCTTTGTCTTTGGGCTTCGTGATTTTGATGATATATCTTGGTGTTTTTCTTTTAGACTTTATCCTGTTTGGGGTCCACTGAACTTCTTGACTGGATGTATTCTTTTCTTTCATCATATTGGGAAAAGTCTCTTCCAACAAATCTTCAACAATTTTCTCTGTGGTTTTATTTTTTTCTTCTTGTTCTGCAGTTCTGATTACATATGGATTATTCCTCTTGATGGTATCCCACATGAATCTTAGGCTTTCTACATTGTGCTTTGATCTTTTTTTTTTTTTTTCTGATTGATTCCTTAAAAAAAAAAAAAAAGTTTGTTGTTGTTGTTGTTTGCCGTCGAGTTGGCCCCGACTCATAGCGACCCCTCCTTGGGTTTC
>NW_006922131.1:989085-997905 GCF_000298275.1 Orycteropus afer afer
AATATAATTATTTTGAATTTCTTATCAGGTAGTTCCAATGTCTATTGTCTCCAAGACATTGTGGTAGTAGTCTATTTATGTTTAATGTCTTTGCAGTCATCATCCTCTAGTGCAGCTATCTGTGCTGTCCTCAGCAAGCCAAGCCTACTCCTATGTCACAGACCAGGTAGGAACACCATTTGGATATATTAAAAATGGTCATGCCTACTGCTTGCGAATATTCAAATTGGCTGTACCTGCAGGACAGCTGCTAAAGTCCATATATCTGGTCGTATACTTCTTCGCTGTTTTCTTTTTTGGTTTTCAGGCACCAATGTTGTCTTTTCTCATGCAGTCTTTGTAAGCAGAGCCAATTCTTACACTCCTTCTGGAATATATTCAAGGTGGCTGTACCCTCAGGACAGCCAGCTGTCTGCAGTTTCGTATGTCTCCTTACTCATTGTTTCCATTCAGGTTCTTCTACTAATTGGTATTTTATCCACTTCTTTATCCTTGCCTTCAAAGTTCTGGGTTCCCAGATCGTTTTCTATCAGTTTCAATTGGTTTCTCATTTGTTGCTTTGTTGCACAGGGTCTGTGTAGCTTGTATGACTGTTCCAACATCTTGCTTGAACTCTACCAGTGATTCTTCTTTGTTTCCAACTTTTGCAGTCCAATCACTAGTAATAATCAATACATCTTGAATGTATGTTTGGTCAATTTCAGACTTCAGAAGTTGGTGAAAATCTTTAATTCTGTCATTTTTTGCTTTAGTGGTAGTTGTGTAAATTTGAATAATAGTATTAACTGGTCTTCCTTGTAGGTGTATGGATAATATCCTATCACTAACAGCATTGTACTTCAGGACAGATCTTCAAACAGTCTTTGTGATGATGAATGCCACACCATTCCTCTTTAATTTGTCATTCCTGACATAGTAGATCATATGGTTGTCTGATTCAGAATGACCAAAAACAGTCTGTTTCAGCTACTAATGCCTAGGATAGCAATGTTTATGCATTCCATTTCATTTTTGACAACTTCCGATTGTCCTATATTCATACTTCATATATTCCATGTTCCGATTTTTAATGGATGTTTGCCACTGTTTCTTCCCGTTTTGAGTCATGCCACATCAGCAAATGGAGGTCCTGAAAGCTTTACTCAATCTTCATCATTAAGGTCAACCCTACATTGAGGAGGCAGCTCCTTTCCTATTATATTTTGAGTGCCTTCCAACCTCAGGGCCTCATCGTCCAGCACTGTATCAGACAGTGTCTCAGGGCTATTCATAATATTTTCCAGTAATATATCAGACAATGTTTCACAAATATTCATAAGGTTTTCACTGGCCAATTGTTTTGAGAAGTGGATGGCCCCTTCCTTCTTCATAGTCTGTCTTAGTCTATTTATATCTGGATGCTCCACTGAAACCTGTCCATCATGGGTGACCATGCTGGTATTTAAACACCGATAGCATAGCCTCCTGCCTCACAGCAACATGAAAGCCACCACAGTATGAAAACTGGCGTTCTGGTGGCACAGTGTCTAAGGCATTTGACTGTTAACCAGAAGGTTGTTGGTTCAAACCCACCAGCTACTCCACAGAAGGAAGTTGGGGCAGTCTACTTCCGTAAAGATTTACAGCCTTGGAAACCCAAAAGGGGTCACTAGGAGTAAGAATCAACTCAATGGCCATGAGGGGGCCTCTATGAGACTTTGATATAATATTAATACTGCAGTCATGGATATGGCTTATGTATGTAATGAATCCAGACTATACATGTAACCTAGGTTCGATAAAGACATAATAAATACTTGTATCTTTATTGGAAGGTTTTAAAGTTCTGAAGTATCCAAAGTGAATTCTTGTAACAACTTTATTGAGGGATAATTAATATGCCATAAAATTCACCCTGTTAAGTTTAAAATTAGTGTTTTTTTATGTATTCACAAAGTTGTACAACAATCAGCATTATCTAGTTACAGAAAAGTTCCATCACCTCATTTAAAAAAAAAAAAAACTGTAAATGGTAGGAGTAACCCCATTCCTTCTTTCACTCAGTCCCTGGAAGCCACTAATATACTTCTCTTTGGATTTGGCACACAATCAGACACACAGGTGTACTATATGAACTGTCAGACACACAGGTCATATACTAGACCTGTGTGTCTGACTTCTTTCCCTTGGCATAAGGCATTTGACTGCTAACCCAAAGGCTGGAGATTCAAACCCACCAGCCACTCCTCTGAAGGAAGGTTGGGCTATCTACTTCCGTAGTGATACCACCTTGGAACCCAAGGAGGGGTTGCTATGAGTTGAAATTGACTCCATGGCAGTGGGTTTGGTTTTTGGTTTAATGTTCACAAGTTTTATCCAAATTTTAGCATGTATAGGTACTCCATTCCATTTCGTTTTATCTGTTGTTGTTGTTGTTATGTGCCGTCGAGTCAAACCTGACTCATAGCGACCCCTCCTTGGGTTTCCGAGGCAGTATCACTACAGAAGTAGGATTGCCCAACCTTCGTTCATCAGTAGATGAATGGACAAAGAAAATGCAGTATTTAATTCCTTTTTATGGTGAAATAATATTCCATTGTATAAGCATCCCACGTTCTCATTATCTATTTATCCATTGTTGAGCATTTGGATTGTTTCCACATTTTGGCTATTATAAATAATGCTGCTGTAAATATTCACATGAAAGTTTTTGTGTGAACACATATTTTCATTTTGTTTGGGTATATACCAATGAGTTGAATAATTGCTGTATCATACATAAACTCTATGTTTATTATTTTGAGGAACTATCAACCTGTTTTCCAAAGAGGCTGTAACATTTTACATTCCCAAAGTGAGTTTTATAGATTATATATTTACATATTGATTCCAGAAATTAGATTTTATTGTCATGCATTTCTGAGATATTCTGCACTCTATTGGTTCAGTTGTGCCAGTGTCATACAATTCCAACACTGCAATATTAGTTTGCAAGGAGTAGAAACCTAAGGGCCCCAGGAGTGTAAAGAAAAATAAAGGTGGTAATGTGAAAGAAAATTTAAGAAGGCAAGGGGATAGTTTGGTTGCTGTAAGAGAATTGATATCCGACTTTTCTGAAGCTTATAGTGTATTAATATATAATTGTGTACTAGTTTCCTAGATTTTGACTACAAATTACCACAAACTAGGAGTTCTGGTGACATAGTGCCTAAGGCATTTGACTGCTAACCAGTGGCTGGTGGTTCAAACTCCCCAGCCACTCCTCAGAAGGAAAGTTGGGCAATCTATTTCCATAATGATACCACCTCCAAAACCCAAAAAGGGTGGCTATGAGTCGTATCTGACTCGATGGCAGTGAGTTTGGTTTTTTTGGTTAGGTGGCTTACGACAACAAAAATTTGCTCTCTCACAGCTTAGTAACCCAGAAGTCTGAAGTCAAGGCATTGGCTGGACTAATTCCTTGTGGAAGACATAAGGGAGAATCTGATTCATAGTGACCCCTCCTTGGATTTCCGAGGTGGTATCTCTGCTGAAGTAGATTGCCCAATCTTCCTTCTGAAGAGTAGCTGGTGGGTTTGAACCACCAGTCTTCTGGTTAGCATTCAGATGCCTTAGGCATTATGCCACCAGAGCTCCCCATAAGGACAGTCATTGATTATAGGGCTTACCTTAATCCAGTATGACTTCATCATAACTAATTACATCTGCAAAGATCTTATTTCCAAATAAGGTCACATTTTGAGGTTCCAGGTGATCATGAATTTGAGGGGACACTATTCAATCCACTGCAAAAAAGATAATTATAGCAGTATTGTCATTAAAACCAAGGCTTTCTTAGATAAAATCCCCCTAGACTTACCCTGTTATTATAGGCTCGGTGACTGCTCACATATAGGGGTAATATTTTTCAAAGGAAAAAAAAAAAATAAGCAAAGAGTGTAAAGGGTATCCCTAGCACAGAAGAAGGAATTCCTATTCATCTAGATTTCAGGAGGCTTTGTGTAGATTTTCCTACTGAAATGGCATGAAGAGGGACACACAGAGAGAAGATAACAAGTACTGGAGAGCTTGTAATAGACTTAACTGTATTAGTACACTGTTCACTAGTTCAGGTAAGCCCTCAAGGGATTTATTATATCCTCTTTGGAATTTGCCCTTTTCTGCAAAGGAGCTAGGCATGAATCTTAAACCTTAAAATATTCTCATAAATAAAAGTACTTCCAATGAAACTACCACACCAAAAATTAAACATACACATATTTATATTTATGTATTATACATTTATATGTATATATTCTGTATCTGTACATTATTATATGTCATGTTAATGAAGAAAGAATGATGATTACACATAACATAAATAATTATTTATGAAAAATACAATATATTTCTACTTACATTTTCTTAATAATCAGGTAGTAGAAATTGAAGGGAAAGGAAAAACAAAAACAAAAATACTACCCAACTATGCATAGTAAAAAGCAGTAACTGGTTTTTTTAGGGAGAAAATTAAAAGATGATAGTTCTATATATATGGTACTAAAACCAAAACAAAACTTACTGCCATTGAGTCAGATCCGACTCATAGCAACCCCTCCTTGGGTTTCCAAGGCAGTATTACTACAGAGCTTTGGTAGCATAGTGGCTAAGGCACTTGACTGTTAACCAGAAGACTGGTGGTTCAAAGCCACCAGCCACTCCTCGCAAGGAAGATGGGGCAATCTATTCAGTAATGATACTACCGTGGAAACCCAAGGAGGGGTCGCTATGAGTCGGGTCCAATTCAATGGCACATAACGACATCAATAACAACAATTACTATGCAAGTAGATTGCCCATCCTTCCTTCTATGGAGTAGCTGGTGGGTTTGAACCATCAGCCTTCTGGTTAGCAGTTAAATGAGAAACTGCAATTAAGGCCGTTAGCTCTTAGGATAGTAACTCAATATATAAACATAATGTCTGAGAGTTTTGGTTTCTGACATATTGACTGGGCATTACTTTTATTTATTTTTATTTTTATTTTATTGTGATTTGGGTGAAAATTTACAGGGCACAGAGCAAATTCACTTTCCATACAGCAATTCACATACACTTTATCTCAAGACATTGACCAAAGTTTACCACAATGCAACAGCTCCCCTCCCACATCCTCCCCACAGTTACCTCTTCCCAGTGTCCATCCCTCCATGGACTCCTGCCCCCTGAGCTGTCTCCCTGTGCATAAGCAGCCCTTCTTTCTCCCATGATTGTTCTCTCCAAGGAGTGTATCTACTTGAGGTAAATGTTCAACTCATATGCCTGTCTTTTGTTTGGCTGGAAACCACAGGTGTGGGTTCAATTCCAGACCTGAATGGCTGGGTCAAATGGTATTTCTAATTCCAACTTTTGAAGGAATCACCATAATGCTTTCCACAATGGTTGTACCATTTTACAGTCTGACTGGGCATTACTTTTCAATGAGCATGTTTCTTTTAGCTGAATTAGATAAATGTACAATTAATCAAGCAATATAAGACACTTTTTTCAGAGGTGGCCTTACCTGTAAGTAAAATGACATCATGGATGGTAAGAAAGGCTTCAGTGTTTCTCTCATTAACAATTCTACTAGTACCTGTCTAATGCAGAGTATAAAGTTTCAAAGACCTACCCTCTCATGGTATTAACATTTTTGAACTTGGAAGTTGTTTACATCTTAATGTGAATGAAAGTTTTTGAACTATTGCTGATGAGACAAGGGAATATCGTGGGCAACATCTAACAGAGGGGTTGTGACAACTAGGAGAACTTAAGGTTAGTGGACAAAACACAAACTCTATCTGTTTAAAATTTTACCTTGTTCTTCCCTGAACCCACATTGCCTAAGGAATGGTATTTCTAAATTTCAGTGAAGATGTCTAATTTCTTTTTTCTTGGCAAATTATAAGTAATCACTTCATAAAGATTATCTTCTGTGTCCAAATTGAACCCATGTCTACCTTACCTAATGCATCCTTCTTTCTTCATATGATTCAAAATGCCAAGCCTCTTCAGTTGGGTCATTAATGATGTAAGTCTAGGTAATCATTATATATGATCCTAATATTTATCTTAAATGACATGCAGAAATTTGAAAAGAAAATTCAAAAACAAACAACAACAACAACAAAAAAAAAAAGTGGTTTCCATCCAAAAGATTTTTATCCAGAAGGCAAAATTTCTTTTCTCCAGCTATTCAAGGCCTACGTTTTATAGGGCAGAAGCTTCTATGAAAAATATATACTTCGTTATAAAAATAGACTTCAAATGCTGTTTCCTTCAAACTTTCTGGCTTTTAGACTGCTTTATCCTGCTGTGACATAATCAATGTGCCTGCTCTCATACAGGATTCAGCTGGGAACAAAGCATTTGTTTTATTTTCCTTGTGTAGAATCTGAAGTTAATGATTTAATAAATGTGCTTTTGCTTTCTTGAGATTGATATCAAGCAGTACTAAATATTTCAGTGGTATTTCCTTAGGAACTCTATATGTTATTTTGAGCGCAGATTTTTTTTGGGGGGGGTGCATTTGAGGATGTAAAGGAAAGGAGAAAGTGTCCTGTTGTAAAGTTTTATTGTTGTGCCATTTTTCTGACTATATCTGCCATGGAGTTTCCTCATAAATGCAAACATCCTTCACAATTTGTTTAAAAAACCACAAATGCGTCACTCAGAGGAATATTTAAAGAATCACCAGGAGGAGAAAATTCATTGGTTTAATGGAATGCTGTCAAGGCAAATCAGCGTCATGAACGACACCAGGGCAGAATTGATACTTCTGCACTGACATGTTAAAAGAAAAGCCCATGCATTATTTAGAAAACCTAGAAATCTGTCAGCTGTATGATTGCCGAGTTAGCAGAAGCAGGAGGATGTTGCTCCAGTTGAAAAGAAACGCGTAGGCACAGATCCATATTGTAACCTTTCATGTTCTACACCCACCATGAATACTCAGCTATTACGCGGTCAGCATTTTTGCATTTTTCTCTTTTAAATTTTCAAGTGCTTCAAAAGGCAAAAGAGGTAGCTTTTTTATTCTATAAAAGAAAAGCACCTAGGCTGTTATTTTAGTGTTAGAGTAAAGATGACAAGACCAAAGAACAGATTGTTTTTCATCTTTGTGAGTGCTATGCAGGCACAAGAGTGTTTTGGGGATTGTTATTATTTTTACACATTTATCCTATGAATAATTTCTTAACCATTTTTTTCCCAATAAACACAAGGAAACACATTGTTTTAATATTTTAGCCACACTAAAATTCAGTTTATAGATGTGCAAGATTTTATTTACCACCAATATTAAGATGAGTATGTGGAAACTATTCTTATGAGCAATTTTAATAATTCTACTAAATACACAAAGGTGACATCTATCTATTGTCATAGTAGCAAAATACAGTTTTTGACTTCCTCATGTCTTTGTATCATTCCTACTATTATCCTAACTGGCCCCCCCCCAAAAAAAAACTGCCATCTAGTTGATTTTGACTTATAGCAATGCCCATTGGGTTTTCAAGGCTGTAAATCTATACAGAAGTAGGTTGCCTCATCTTCCTCCCATGGATCAGATGGTATATTTGAACCACCAACATTCTGGTTAGCAACCGAATGCTTTATCCACCACGCCACCAGAGCACCTTCCTGTAATCCTAGAGGAAGATAAATGAAATTAAAGCATAAACATGTCCATTGGCTTCTTTAATGTTACACAGTTCAACAACACTGTCCAGTTTAGTGTGATTTCTACTTCATTGCTGATCCCTGACTTTACTCTGTGTGTTGCTGAACATTTATAATTGTTCAACTGTCTCAAAGTGAGAAAATACTTGCAAAAGTCTTCTATTCCACATCATCTACTAATTTATAACCAAACAAAGAAAAATTACATACCCAACAGCCCAAGAGTCATGGCAGAGAATAGAAAAAAATAAGATTTTTTTGTTGTCTGTATTATGGAGAACTCTGTCCAGATAGGTTAAAGAGGTTGAATTACTCATTAGATAGATCCCTGAAGAAACAGTCAATTTAAAATTGCATTTGTATTAGAAAATTTATAAGTTTTCTCATATCACTTCCACTACAAATAACGAATAGGAATAATTTATGCAACACCATGTTGTTCTCGGTTCTCTGTGTCCCATATCCTTTATACAGAAAAAGGTATACTCACTATGACATATAGATGATTAAACTTTCTTCTTGTAAGCACTTGTGAGTTGTGCATTACATACAAGACTCTTTGGGAGGAGCTTTTTGTTTTATTTTGAGAAATTTCATCATGATCACCATTATCTGCAATTTTTACTGACAAAGTAACAGGAAACTAAATACTCAGGGAACTAAATAGTTTTAGGCCACCTGTGGAATAGTCTGAGACCTATATTACCACTCTTATCTAGCTCCTTTGCATCTTGATAGTGTTTTCCAACTCTGTTCTCTCATTTTATTTTGTATTTTTAATCTTTTTCATTTTATTCCTCTTCTGGCCTGTGTCTCTGGTCTTACCAGTCCAGTATACTAATAAATAATTAAAACAATTTCATACACTGTGGTAATAGTTTTGTAGGGGTGTGTGTACATATGTTTGAGGAGGAGAGAGAGAGAGAAATGGAGAGAGAGAAAAAATGGGAAGAAAGAGAGAGAGAGAGAGAATGATAATGAGCACACTGGTGCTTCCGTGCTATTGTTGTTGTTAGGTGCTGTCGAGTCGGACCTGACTCATAGTTACCCCTCCTTGGGTTTCCAAGGCAGTATCACTACAGAAGTAGATTGCCCCATCTTCCTTCCAAGGAGTGGCTGGTGGGTTTGAACCGCCAGCCTTCTG
>NW_006922131.1:999330-1010488 GCF_000298275.1 Orycteropus afer afer
ATATGAATCAGAGACAACTCGATGGCACCTAACATCAACAACTATGAGCAATATTGCTTAAAGTGCTATGAACAGCGACACTTGAAAGCTCTGTTTGAACTACCTGAGGCAATTTCCCTAAGAAAAGTTGTAACTAAAGAGCGAGAGAGTGTGTATTTCAGTCACTCAGCAATGCTTCAGGATATAGTCTTCCCTGGATGCATTAACATTAATGGGAATTGCATGCACTCATTGAAGGAAAATATATACACCTCTTAGTTTGTATTTCAGCCATTAGGCATATTGCATCATCTATTTTACTTGATTTATCTACTCTGTGACTTTCCTTGCATTCTAAGAACTAGTGATGTGTTTTAATGGGTGAAAACATAGCTTTGTCTCATTGAATAAAAATTACCTACATGCAAGTAATCTCATTTATTATGTAAACTTTGTTGTAAAAACTCAGTTTGAAGTATCTGGAACATGTCTTTGTAGAGTACAAGGAATATACCTCCAGACACCTGCCAAGTGATAAGAAAGGAAATTTTGCTTTCTTGTTATATTTAGTATAAGAACTAAATGCAATAGAAAAAAAAAATCACCAAAAACAACTAATGACAAAATGCAAGTAGCAAAACCTAAACTAGAATGAAACATTTTCACGTATCTATCACCTTGCTTATCCTCTACAAATTTATAGTCTCTTAGTGCAGAGATCTAAATCTTCAAAGCTTGAAAAACAGAGTTGCAGCGTGAACTAATCTTCATTTTTCCCCTATCTTCTTACAGCAGCACTAATGGAAATGTATTTTGTTTAATGACTCTGAAATCCTGTTTGTAATTAGATGTGGGAATTGGTCTTACTTTGTAACAGATGATACTGGAATAATAATATGAGAGATGCTACACTGAGACCACTATCCTTCTAAATCTATATCATTTTTCATTTTATTGACAGGAGATGTGTGCAAGAAACAAAGAAATTGATTTTAAAAAGGAAGAAAATAAGATCTAATAAAACTTCCATTCAAAATATTTTAGTTTTACTTTCAATATACTGCAGGGGGAAAAGAAAGAGTATACACCTTGTTTTTAATTTGAGGAAACAAGGGTTTTCAATTTGTTGCATTGTTCCTAATAATGACTTTTCAATGTTATTGCAAAGACTAGGGAGAGAAGTTTAATAAGGTGACAAAGATCATATCATTTAAGCCTGTATTATACATTAGTATGATTATTCAAAATAATTTGTATAATCTTTTAAATATTTTTTATATTAAAAGAAGAATGTAAAAGAATGCTGTTCTGAACATCATGTTCTTCACTGTCAGTAGATGCTACCATCATAAATCATTCTTGCAATCAAAGATTTAATAAGGTTTATAGATCTTAGATTTTCCCCTTATTTAATGGTAATGGAGACACATAAAGTAGACTACTTTTTATGGGTAACTCTAAAATATAATAATAATTTTAATAAATAAGAATCAGAGCAAATTCTACACTTAATATAAAATATCATTTAAGATACAGAACTGGAAAGACAAATAATAGCTATATTTCAGAAAGAAAATCCTAAAAATAAGACCAGTTTTTAAAAAACATTTAATTATACAACCATCCAGCCATCTATCCTCCATTCTTAATTTATATATTTATTCAATACACATTTATAAATGCCTACCCTGTGACATTAATGTTAAGGAGAATAAGACACAGTCCTCTCCCTGGAAATGCTTAGAGAACTATGGTGAACAAAAAAAATGAAATAATGGGTTTGAAAGTGCTTTCAATAGGTAAAATTATTTTATAAATATTACGTGTTTTTGTTGTAAACTCCCAGTATATGTCCTATTTCATGAACTTAAATAGTGTATACAGACAGTTTATTTGAATCAATTAGACTTTGTGACCATATTTTCTCTTAATTTTCTAGGTAATGCTGTGGAATATGTGTGGGAGGGGAAGCAGCTAGCAAGATTTTCTGTATAATTGCAATAATAATATATTACAGTATGTAGAACATTTTTTCATTTCACAGCAGTTTTGTATCCATTATCTCTTTATTTCATGTTGTGAAAATCAAATGAGATAATGGATGTGAAAATACTTTGTAAATTCTTACTGCCAGACATGTGTGAGGAGGTGATTATTTATACATTTTTTAAATTGGTACTGTTTTTCTCCTATCCTTAGAGGAGAGGTTCCTCCTTTATAGTCCCTGTGGAATCCTACCTAGGTTCCACCCTAAGCTTGATCTCGCTCTTGGTCCTGATACCATGTCCTAGATGAGTCTTACAATTCCCTACCTCCCTTTTATGGAGTTCTGGTGTTGTAGTGCCTGTGTCATTTGACTGCTAACCAGAAGGTTGGTGGTTCAAACCCACCAGCTGCTCTGTGGAAGGAAGATGGGTCAATCTACCTTTTGGATTTATGAACAGAAACAGATTTTAGCAGTAAAATAATGCTTCAGCCACTGACAGTGTGACCTTGACTTTCATCTGGAGGAATCTCAGTTTTCCCCATCTATAAAATGAGACCATTAGACTGTATAATTTTAAACGTTCCTTAAACTGAAATATACTCTGTCCCTATAAATATAAATTAGAACTAGTTTTCAGATGTGCACTTAGAGGATATTGTTTATTGCTCTTGTCTAGAAGTCAACTTCATAGACGCTTGAAAGACAAAGCACTTTCCTCTACCTTATTTGACAACTTTGAAAGTCACAATTCATTGGACTTTACTAGTCACTGGGCTCAGAAAGTATGGGTGACTGGAATTTGAAAAACTGTAAACGTTCAAATGTTCTACCAGCAAAGAAGGCTATAAATACCCCACTGCTGAGCTTGTTCTATCTTGAGTTGATTTTTATCGATGTGTATGTACAGTTGTTTTTGATCGTTTAAAACTGAATAGTCAGAAAGCAGACTGGAATCATATTTGATATAAATCATAGCTCAGGACCTGCTCATTAAAGTGTTGAACTTATTGAGGTTAAGGAATATCATCATGAATAGAAATCTTTTAAGTATCAAAAACTTATTTTCTGTTTTGGCTGAGGAACGACTTATTGCACAACTTATAAGTTATTTACCCATCTTAATTTTGTTTATCATATTTGAAATTTGATGATAATACATCATAAGGAAATAGCAAGTGTTTCAAGCTACTTTTGTACACTCTGGAATTCTGGACATATCATCTACACCCTTTCCATCAATATTTCCTTAAAAGTAGTCTTTTCCTATGCCTCCTGTCATTTCCTATGACTCAGAACTGACTCAATGGCACCTAACAACAACAATGAAATAGACTCATACAATATCAGAGTTGAAAGATAGCTTTGACATTATCTAGCTCATCTCCTTCATTTTTCATAAGGGAAACTGAGATCCATAGGAGACAGAATAATAATGTCTAACCTTTTAGTGGGAATTTAATCATCAGTTGGAACACTGGAAAAATACTAATTTTCCATGAGCCTATTCATTTAGTGATAATTACAATCACAATACTTTATATTAAAATGCTTAATAAAACTTTGTGCTGTAGTTCTCAAAGAAATGGTCCTTACAATTAAAAAAATACAAAAATTGTGTAAGAATATATTTACAGAGAAACTACTTATAAATTGAACTTGTATGTATTGTTTATTAGTCTCTGAATGGCATTGTAAATCCAGAGCCTCAATTCCACTGAGAATTTTCAAACTTTAAAACATGCAATAAAGCCTTTTAAAATAAAATCTCAATGAAAAATTATTTCTGATGAAAATATTAATCTGCTCTGATATTCTTCAGTATTGTATGACTGTGACCACAAGCATTAAAATAGTATGGTGGTATGGTTTCTTTGTTTGGAGGTTTAGGATCATAGTTTCATAGGACATCCCAGCTAATTGGCCTAACATCATATTTAGTGCTTCTGTGTTACCTCCTAGTTCATTGTGTAGTGCGTTCAGCCTTAAAAATTTGCAAGTGGCCATGCAGGGTAAAAAAATCTGTATTTGCTTGGGGGAACAGAAAGTAAGAGTCAGGAATTAAAAAAAAAAGAAAACAAACAACAACCCCCCCCACCCAAGGAAAATAAAATTAAATTAAATTAAAAAAACATGCATGGTGGATTCAATTCTGACTCATGGAGACTCTATAGGACAGAGTTTCCAAGGTTGTAAATCTTTATAAGGAAGACTGAAGAAGAATCGATGCTTTTGAGTTGTGCTGTTGGCAAAGAATGCTGAAGTTACCATGGACTGCTAAAAGAACTAAGAAATCTGTCCTGGAGGAAGTGAAGCTAGAATGCTCCTTGGAAGCAAGAATGGCCAGACTTCGTCTTACATACTTTGGTCATGTTGTCAGAAGGGGCCATTCACTGGAGAAGAATGTCATGCTTGGTAGGGTGAAGGGTCAACAAAAAAGGGGAAGGGCCTCAATGAGATGGATTGACACGGTGGCAGTGGTGATGGGCTCAAATATAGCAAGGACTGTGGAGCTGGCACAGGATGAGGTGGTATGTGGTTCTTCTGTGCATAGGGTCACTATGAGTCAGAGACAACTTGATGGCACTTCACAACAACAACAAATCTTTATGGAAGCAGACTGTACATCTTTATCCCAGACTGCCACATCTTTCTCCCATGGAGCAGCTCATGGGTTCCAACTGCCAACCTTTTTATTAGCAGCTGAGCTACTTTAATCACTGAACCATCAGGGTTCCTAGAGTCATGAATTGGGGGGGTGGGTACAACTGTAATATGTGGCTACATGACTCCATGAACAACTGCCTCCTTTGCCATGAGATCAGAAAAACTGGATGGTACCCAGGTACCATTATTGAGCATTTTAATCAAAGATTCTATAGAAGAATCTCGATCAAAAGGGGAAAATACAGAACAGAATTTAAAATTTCCTGAAATCTAGAATTTCTGGAGCCATTGAGGCTGAATGAACCTCCAAAACTATTGACCTGAGAAAATCTTTAAACCTCGAACAAAAAGAAGCTTAGAGGAAAATGACTTTTTGTTAATAAGGGAGGAACTTATGAATTAACATGATAAGATCAAATATATATCTCTATATAAAATATTCAGACCGGCTAACTAGAGTATTACTTTCTAATACAATTCCAAATATTGTAGTAAAATTTTCCTTTGAATTCATAGTCATATCTTTGTAGAAATAATAGCATAAGATCTCTTTCTGATGCTTACCATAAGTTGGCTCCTAGGTGCATTTAAAAACAATGGTCAGTAAAAAAAAAAGGTATGGTTAAGCTGTAGAATAACCTTTGCTGAAATTTACTAAAGTCTGAAAAGTGCATTAGTGCTTTGTATACATGCTTGTAATATGTTTCTGTGTCCTTTGGTGGCAAAAACGGTTTATGCTTGGCTGCTAACAGAAAGACTGATGGTTCAAACCCACCTAGAAGCTCCATGAAAGAAGGCCTGGCATTCTGTGTAAACATCATAGCCAATAAAAACCTATAGTTCTATCTATCACATATGAGGTTGCCACCAGTCAGAAGTGACTTGATGGCAACTTTTTGTTTGTTTTTAATACATTTCTAATGATTTATAAGGAGCTCTGGTAGCGTAATGCCTAAGGCACTTGACTGCTAACCAGAAGGCTGACGGTTCAAACCCACCAGCCACTCCTCCGAAGGAAGATGGGGCAATCTACTTCCGTAGTGATACTGCCTTGGAAATCCAAGGAGGGGTCGCTATGAGTTGGGTCCGACTCGATGGCACATAGCAACAACAATTATGTATAAACTATTTAAACTGATTAATGATTGTCTACCTCCTATTGAGGAAATGAAATGAATTCTGAATTCTATAAATGGAATACTCAGTCTTTGATTTAGCTGTTCTTAAATTTATACTTGTATCCCCAACTCAACTTTACTAATTTATATTAATGGGAAGTAGTCCTCATTAGGTCAGCACTGGCCAATAGAGCGTTCTGTGATAATGACATACATATTGGCTGTCCAATGTGGTAGCCACTAGCTGCATGTGCCACTGATTGAGCACTTGAAATGTGCCTAGTGAGACTGAGGAATTGAATTTGAATTTTTATTGATAGTCACATGTAGTTGGTTAGTGGCAACCATATTGGCCAGGTCAGATAAGAACTATTAAAATATTAATGTGGTACTTTTCAAAAAATAAGGAAGTAGACATGAAGCAATTTTACTGGATACGTATACCTGAGTTGATAACCATTTTTAATTAGCACTGTTTTTAAATAAATAGTTTTAGGCTAGTTTCTCATGTGAGTGAAACAAATTAAAAAAAGATAAAAATGTGTTTATCTTCTTATCATTCCCCTTTTTATACAGTGAGCAAAGACATCTATCCCCCCCATCTTATTAGTACAGTTATATATTTTTTATTAATGATGATTTTTCTTTATGGGGTAAGAGGTGAAAGGCACAAAATGATGTTATTTTCATTAAACACAAGGGACAATAATTTAAAATGACATAATAGAGGGAAATTTACCAATGGAGTTATTGGATTTTGAAATATTCAGTTCCTATGTGTGGTGGTTAGGTTTGTGTGTTAACTTGGCTGGGCCTGATTGAGTGGCTGGGCAGCTGAATGTAGTTATTCCCCATGGTGAGATTGGTAATTAAGTCCATGGGGGAATCTATTGGAGCAGCTGAGTAGCTGCTTTGGGTATGTGGTCTGCTTCCCATATAAAAAACAGCTTTGGGAATGGTCTTTAGCATATAGTACGCTTGAACCCTGCATGTAGCCGAGTCGTTGTTCAGCAGCCTGCCATGCTGTGCCTATATCTGGACTTTCAATGGACTTGAATTAATGGCCTGCTGTGTGGTTTGGTACTATCGGAGCTGTATTTTATTACTTGTCAACCTTGGGCTTGTCAGCATCAGCAGCCAGCAGCTGAGTGAAGAAAAGCCTCCAGTTTCAGTGGGTTGGGAGCAGGAGGCAGAGCTGAAGCCCAAGGCTGAGGGGCTTTCACTCAGCCCCTAGAGCCTGGCACTTTGAATTCAGACTTAAAGCCTCCAAACTGTGAGAGAATAAACTGTTTGTTAAAGCCATCCCATTTGTGGTATATTCTTGTCAGAGTGGCACGAGGTAACCAGAACACTGTGATAGCCTCCTTAACTAAATGCACAGCATCATCATTTCTGTAGTTAGAGAATGGAGTCTGAGATTTAAGTAAGTAACTGTTATGTTAGTGGTTAACTTTTTACTGAGCTTCCATTTTAATCTAGGAAGCATACTAATAATTACAATAACAACCTTAATATGAATATGTAAAATTTATCCTTGACATTATTGTCTTTGCCAATCTCTAAAGCTCCCATAGAGCTTGCTTGTGCTGTCCCTATCTTTTCATTGCAAAATATCACACACACACAAAAAAAAAACTGTTTGCAGACTATTTTCCCAAAATTAACAGAGACTCTGAAGAGTTTTCATGGCTTCTAATCATGTGAAAATGAGAGGATTGCCAATCTGTACTAAATATTGGACAATTAAGGTAAAATAGACTTTGAATCCTCAGTGTCCTCAGGTTGTAAATAGCAGCCTGGCATCAGTGAAATAAGGAATAGGGCAGAGGAGTATTTTTCCTGTAGTGTAACAGGTGCAGTAGTCCTGTATGATAAGGGCATTAGGAGACTATGGAGAAAACAACTTTACCAAACGACTTACTCAGTTATCAGAAGTGAAAAGTGAATTCTCAAGTTTTACAAAATACAAGAGCTTTGGGAAGTGTGTGTTTGTCATTATGGTTAATTTGCACATACCTCAGTGAAGAAAAGGCCAGGGGAGCTAGGCCGAGAACACAGCTGTACAGGCGGCTCAACTAATTGCCTCTCCATCCTCAACCTCATTTATCTTCATTTCTTCCCAATTATACCAAATTATCAATAGTCTCTGTTGCATCAGAGTCTTAATCCCCTTTATTCAGGCAGCATTAGATAGTGGCAGATGAATTCTTGGAGGGAGTCAGGGTAAACAGCCATGAAATGCCACCTCTGGCAGATGGCATTGCTCACAAGAAATGTGACAAAACATTTGGAATTTGTAACTCGGCATTGGTATGAGAATGCAAGCTGTTAATATTTTTCTAAAAGATAATCAAGGTGGTCCATTGTAAAAATGTAACCCATATTTTAAAGGAAAAAGTACAAAGGTGCAGGTGTTATTAAATGATTAATACATTTTTAGATGGTATATTCTCACTAAGCTCTGTAGCCTTGCAATCTTTTCAGGCCATGATATTTTAGGATAATATGTTTATAATAATAAGTGTGTTATTTTCATTTGAAGGAAGGTACACATGTTCTGTATTCAAAGACAAAATATAATTTATTTTTCTTTCCAAAAGAATGACAGGTTGTGCAATATTTATTGTGTCCATTGTTAAATTGGAAATAGTGTTGAAAATTGAAAAATAAACTGAACATCAAAAAGAAAACATATTACTGAGAAGATGTTTGGAAACATTTACAAATAATTTTTTATTTGGTAAAAATAACACAGTTCATTTGTATTATATCATTTATAAAAATATAAATAATGAAAATTTAATTAATTCAGTCAATCAGAAAATTTGTTGATTTTGCAGGAGTAATTACATACTTAAGATATGTCTTTACTTTCAGGAGCATATGATACATAGATATTATTATATAGATGGAATGGATGGAATAAATAAATAATAAGAGGAACCTTTAAAAAGAAATGTAAAAATGACAAAATAGGCCATTGTATTAGTGCATTTTATTATCATGTCAAAGATATTTTCAAAAGATCTGGTGGATTTATCTTTGATCTTTTCTGTCATAGAGAGAACCCTACTTAATGGTGCCCAACTACCACTCCAGCACTCAGAAAGGGATCAGAATTGGAGATCCTGGATAGAGTCAGAGAAAAATGTGGAACAAAACTAAAAATCATTAGAGAAAAGGACCAATATTATTGGTCTGATAGTGATTGGTGGAATACCTGAGACTATGACCCTTAGTCACCCTTTAGGCCTAAAATTTAATTCATTCTCATGGCTCAACTTTCAGCCAAACTATAGATAGGACTATGAGATGTGAAGAGTTACATCAGGGAAGTAATACTCCTTAGAACAGTCAATCATAAGAGATCAAAAAGGCAGCATTTGAACAGCAAGAAAGCTCAGAAGCCAGGAATGCATAGGAAAGAACACAGGGAAAAGGAAATTGCAGGGAAGAAGTGGGAAGAGAGCTGTTATGCTGTGGGACTTGCAATCAATGTCATGAACTGTAGAATGGCAAATGAATTTCCTCTTTATACATTTACCCAAATCACAATAAAAAGTAAAAAATATATATACATCCCTCAAAAAATAAAAAAAGGTGAACATCTCTTTAGTTGTAAATGCTGAATTTAATTGAATGAAAGGAAGTTAGACCATTTGGTCAGCTGCAGAGGGGGGAAATGTGGACAAAGCTATGGAGCTGCCTACTTTCTTGGCATCCCAGTTTCCAGATCTCCTGTCATTATTTCTCCCCCTTCCTAGGCTACCATTGGGCCACTGTATATTCCATCATCATCTTTTCCTATGCAGTTATATCCAAGGAATGTTCTTTTCCATCTCAGTTTCTGCAATAATCTAGACTTTACATAGCAAAAATATGAAACGTGTCAGAATTACTTAGACTTCATGAAGTAAGCATGTGTGAATTCCGTCTTTACTAGAGTTTGGGAAAATAATTTTTGCCTTTTTTTCCCAACTCACTTTTAAGGCTACATATTTGAAATTCCTTTTCCTAGGCCACTATCAGGAGCTCTGGTAGCATAGTGGCTAAGGCACTTGACTGCTAACCAGAAGGCTGGCGGTTCAAACGCACCAGCCACTCCTCGGAAGGAAGGTTGGGCATTCCTACTTCCGTAGTGATACTGCCTTGGAAACCCAAGGAGGGGTCGCTATGAGTCGGGGCCGACTCGATGGCAAACAACAACAACAACAACAGGCCACTATCAATCATTGTATTTTCAGAGTTTAGGAAATTTGTGTGAATGCATAAATATAAATTGTCCCCACTCAAAGTTATCATGTCTTCATCACAATTTAATTGTATTTAGAGCTCAGGTTTGGGCTGTTTCTTTTTCTACAACTTCTGAGAAACATATTATCTTACAAGCTAATGCAAAAAAATTCTTAGGTAAATTTAAGCTTATAAGATGCATAAGGTTTAAAATGTCAATAACTTTGAAGCTACTGGTTTTTTTTTAAATAAAAGTTCAAAAGTTGATTTTAAAATGTAACATACAGACTTTGCTTCCAGTGCCAGGCATGGTGATGTATTATTTTTCCCAAATACATTCATCATGCCAGATTGTCAGCCTTGGAAGGTAAAGTCTGTGAATTAGCCAAAAGCACCAGACATTCTTTGGCTCTAAGTCTCTGCTACCTTTGCTGCACTGCCAGCCCTAATAAGCTGGGTTTCTGTGGTGTAAGTGCCAGTGCATTTTCAGCCTTTCATCCTTATAGGAATATGTGTGAGCTTAATGATGGCTATATGTTGGGAAGTCCTGTGTATAGATTTACATTCATTCTTTTATATGGATATTTAGTGACCTGTGGACAATAAATAGAGAATCACATATTAAATTATATTGTGCAACTAAATCTGAGCTTGTATGTGAAATATCTATCTATATAAACATATATGTATATATTGTATTTTTTAATTTAAAATATTTTAAAAATACATGTCTTGGCAAAAAAAAAAAGATCAATTTGTTTAAATCCTAGTCTTACTCTTCTGAGCATACCATATATACTGTGAAAACATTAATTAAAAAAATTTAATGATAATAAAATAGTCCAGTTTTTTAATTAAACAAATCCGAACAATAACAAATGAGGCATAGAAACTAATGTTTATTAGTGGTTACCAGTGGCAAGGGAGAGGAGGGAGGATTCATGTCTAGATAGTAGATACTTGTTATTTTTGGTGATAGGAATGATGATATCATCACAACTTTATGAAGGTAAATGAAGTAACTAAAATTATCCAAGAAAAAAGGACCTGTTGGTAATTGCTGTGGCATATGTAATTGTGAAACAACAGGTATTGCTGTATATGTATGTATGCATTTAGGCATATATGTGTATAGATATGTATAAATTAATCTATAATTAATTAAATTTCCATTATT
>NW_006922131.1:1011160-1012177 GCF_000298275.1 Orycteropus afer afer
ACTGCAGACTGTATTCTTCAACCTTCATCGGTAAGTGCCTCAAGCCATCCTCAGTATGCACATACATTAATACATATAATAAAGCAAATAGATGGCAAAATTACAGACAATTCTTAGATATAACCAAAGACCTCATGGGACTGGATTTCTGAGTTTGAAGGATTGGGATCATAGTCTTGTAGGATATCTTAGTCAATTGGCATAAAATAGTTCATAAATTTATAATACAGTTTATAAAGTTAACTTCTACATCCTAGTTTGGTGAGTAGTGTCTGGGTCTTAAAGTTTGTGCATGGCCATCTGTGGCACAACTATAAGTCTCTACTCATCCAGAGAAAAAGAGAGGGAACAAAAGACTCAAAGAAGAAACTAGTCTGTAGTAGAAATAGTCTACATGAACCATGGCCTCATCTATTCTGAGACCAGAAGAGCTAGATGATGCCTGGCTACCACTACCAAACACTTTGATCAGAGCCTCAATAGATGGACCCCCATAGAATGGGAGAAGGATGTGGAACAGGACCTCAAATTCCTAACAGCAATAACAAAACAAACCAGACCTATTGGACTTACTGAGATTGAGATACTCTTCAAACCTTGAACTGAAACTAATCCCTGAAATAATGAGAATGTTCATGCATTGTCACTGAACAATTTAGGAAGAAACTGTCAAATGCAAACCTAATCTGCTATGTAAAATCCTCACCAAAAATGATAAAATATTACTTTTTTTAAAAAAAAATACTAATACAAAAAAACCCCAATTTTGATGAAAAAATCCAAACATCTTAAAATTTCATTATTTTTATTTTAAGATCAATGTCTTTCCTCTAACTCTTGGTGAATTTTGAAAATGAATATTGAAACATAAGTGAATAATTCTGAAACTTTTCTAACTATTGCAGCTGCTTCTGAAAAACAAATTTTAACAAGATGCCAAAGGATCATCAAGCCATTAATGCAGAATGTGTTATCATATTTTCAAAACATCTGTCTGATATCATATATAACCAAAAA
>NW_006922131.1:1012427-1016423 GCF_000298275.1 Orycteropus afer afer
CGTATATATACACATATACATACATATAAAGGAAGTCTGGTGGTACAGTGCCTAAGGCATTTGACTGCCAACCAGAAGGTTAGTGGTTAAAACACACCAGCTACTCCATGGAAGGAAGATGGAGCCATCTAATTCCATAAAGATTTACCTCCTCAGAAATCCAACGCGTGTTACTATGAGTTGGAATTGAGTCAAAGGAAGAGAGTATACACACACGCACACACACATATACACACACATATACATGCTGTGCAAACACTGCAACTAAAACTTTAATACATTAAGTACTTTTTTTGCAATGTTTGATTTTCTTTGAAAAACATATTCAAAGGTAAATTCTGGAACCAGATAAAATTATCAGATTTTTTTTTTACTATCCTGCCTATGGTTTATTGAATGACCACTTGGACATCAAATCAGTAGTGTGTCCCTTTGATCAATTGAAAATTTAGTGAATATCATAACTACATTCACCAATACCTTCTTTAAAAAAGGATCAAGGATAGATTTTGCTGAAGATAATCTTACATATGTGACTTGGTTACCTCTGTGCTTCTCTGACAGGAATATACCACAAATGGGATTTTGAACAGTTTATTTTCTTACAGTTTGGAGGCTTTAAGTCCAAGTTCAAAGTGCCAGGCTTAGGGGCTGGGTGAAAGTCCCTGAACCTTGGGCTTCAGCTCTACCTCCTACTCCCGGCCCACTGAAGCTGGAGTCTTTTCTTCACTTAGCTGCTGGCTGCTGAGGTTGACAATCCGAAGGTTGACAAGTAATAAGGTACAGTCCCAATATTACCAAACTACATGGAAGGCCATTAATTCAACTCCATTGAAAATCCCAAGATCAGCAGAGCATGGCAGGCTGCTGAACAATGACTTGGCTACATGCAGATGCAGAGTTCAAGTGTGCCATAAGCTAGAGACTGTTCCCCAAGGCTTCTCCTTATATGCAGGAAGCAGACCATATTCCTAAGACAGCTACTCAGCTGCTCACTGTAGATTCCACCATGGAGTTGATTACCAGTTTCATCATGGGGAATACTATATCCAGTTGCTCAGCCACTCAACCAGGCCTAGCCAAGTTGACACACAAACTTAACTACCACAATATGCACTTGTCCTACAAAATTAGCCACATACATTACAGAAACAACAGAAGATAGAGTTGGAATAATTTCTCAGAGACAACCAAACACCTTGAGAGAGATAATCACTGGGCCTGCGGACTCAGGACCATAATCTTGGGGGGCACCATGCTCAATTGACACAACATAGTACATAAAAAGCTTGTTCTACAGTCTGCTTTGGTGAGTAGAGGCAGGGGTCTTAAAAGCTTTCAAGCACACATCTAAGATGCAACTATTGGTCTCCTCTCATCTGAAACAAAGAAGAGTGAAAAAAAAATCAAAGGCATCTGGCAAAAATTAGTCCAAAGATAAGATGGACCATGAGAATATCAACCTTCATGACCCTGAGACTAGAAGAACTAAATGGCGCCTGGCTATCAATGCCAACCACTAGGAAAGGGATTAAAACTGGAGATCCTGGAAAGAGTGGGAGGAAAAATGTGGAACAAAATTCAAAAGCACAAAATGATCAGAGTTCCTGGTTGGAGAGAGTTTTGGTTACCTAGTGCCACTCTAACAGGAGTATACCACAAATGGGATGGCTTGAACAAACAGGAATTTATTCTTTTACACTTTTAGAGGCAAGAAGTCCAAGTTCAAAGTGCTAGCTCTGTGGGCTGGGTAAAAGCCCCTTGACCTTAGGCTTCAGCTCTGCCTCTTGCTCCTGGCCCACTGAAGCTAGAGGCATTTCTTCACTCAGGTAGTAGCTGGTTGCTGAGGCTGACAAACCCAAGGTTGTCAAGTAAAAAGGCACAATCCTGATATCACCAAACAACATGGAAGGCCACTAATTCAAGTCCACAAAAAGTCCCAAGATTGGCAGGGCATGGCAGGCTGTTGAACAACAACTTGGCTACATACAGAGTTCAAGCGTGACAAAAAGCTGGAGACCTTCTGAAAAGTTGCTTCTTACATACAGAAAGCAGCCCACATCCCGTAAAGCAGCTACTCAGCTGCTCCAGTAGATTCCACCATGGAGTTCATTACCAATCTCACCATGGGGAATAACTACATCCAGCTGTCCAGTCACTCAACCAGGTCCAGCCAAGTTGACCCAACAATCTTAACTACTACAGATGGAGAGACTGGTTGAATCCCTGAAACTATGGCCCCGGGTTACACTCCAGGCCTAAAATGGACTCACTTCCATGGATTGACTCTCAACTCAACAGTAGAAAGATGTACATGCAGAACACCTACCCCAGGGCGATACACCCACCTACTTTAGGGAGATGCATCCCATAGATCAATCAGTCATGAAACACCAGAGAGGCAGCATTCATATAGAGGGGAAGCAGGACAGACAGGAATACATAGTTAAGAAGGGCACAGGGAGAAGGTAGTCACGGGGAGCGAGGGGAGAAGAGATTTTTATTGTTGGCGATGGTAATCACGCCCTGAAATCAAATGTGCATGAACTGTTGAATGTAAAACAAATTTTCTTTGTAAATTTGTACCCAAAACACAATAAAAAAAAGAAAAAAATTCTAAGAACACTGAGTTTGTGAGAGTTTGTATACTATAATACCTCTAACCCATTAAAGATTTTCATGCATATTAAAATCTTTGGCAATTCCTATAGCAAAACAAACCAAGTAATTCACAAAGTTTTTTTAAATCAGGAGTTCCAAAACATGAAAAAAAATTGTTGGCTTTTCTCATAATAAATTTATTTTAATTGTTCAATCTGTAATGACTCTATTTCTCTTGGTTTTAAAATAAGATATTTGGTTATCTACTGAATACACAGGGAGTAGAGACAACACCTCTCACACTCATAAATCTGTATGCAGGTCTTCATTCTGTCATGCTTGATTTTGTTTCTTTATTTTGTGATTATCATATGTAATCAAAAGAATTCAACTAATAAAAAGGATGTGTTCTCTGCTTTTTTTTTTTTATAAAATAAAAAGCTGATAATCTTATTCTTAATATTTGTCTAGTGCACTACTTGAAAGAATTCCAGCTGGTTAAATATAGGGCTAGGAATTGAGGATTAAAAAAAATATATACAAAAATGTTCTCTACTTATGATGTTTTTATTGTATTATGAATTAGATATATTTTCTTTACTTTAAGCCTTTGGGTATTAATATCTTTTTCTTATGATTAAACAAGTGTTGATAACCATGTTGGATGCTACAATGCTGCCTTTTCCACTTAAATTATTCTTTTCAGTTGTGACATTAGGCCCTGTATGTCCTTTCATCTTTCTAGTGATTGACTTATAAAAAATGCCATCATTTTTCTACTCCCTTTTTCTCTTCAGACATCAACTTTTTTTTCTTCTGACATTTTGCCACCTGCTCCTTGTTTTAAAATATAGAGAAAACTCTACTCAGACTTGACTCACATCATTTATGACATTTTTAAAGTCTTCTTCTTCTTCTTTTTAATTTTATTGTGTTTTGGGTGAAAGTTTACAGAGCAAATTCATCTTCCATACAGCAGTTCACGTATACTTTGTCTCATGACATTGACTGCAATTTCCCACAATGCAATAGCTCTCTTCCCACTTCCTCCCCATTGTTACCTCTTCCCTGTGTCCTTCCCTCCCATGCAATCCTGCCACCTGAGCTCTCTCCCTGTGCATACACAGCCCTTCTATTCTCCCATGATTTATCTCTCCAAGGAGTGTATCTATCTAATGTAAATGTTCAGTTCATATGTCTATCTTTTCTTTGACTGGAAGCCACAAGAGTGGATTAAATTCCAGACCTGAAGGGCAACTGGGGGCCATAGTCTCAGGGGTTTCACCAAGCTCTATCAGACGAGCAAACCTGGTCCTTTTTTTTTTTTTTCTTCATGATTTTGAGTTTTTTCCACATTTTTCTCCTATTCTGTCCAGGATCTTCTATATAGATCCT
>NW_006922131.1:1017039-1023916 GCF_000298275.1 Orycteropus afer afer
ACCAGAGCTCCTTCCCTCCTGCATAGACATACCTAATTGTTCAGCCTGTCCAACTATCTATCCACCCGTAGGTCAATGTTTGCCAGCACTGACAATGTAGTACTATAAGTGCAAAAGGGTTCATCTTTGTTGTCTGTACCTCCTATGCACCTCTTTATGTCTTCCTCTTCCACAATATAAAGGCTTCTTTTTTAGAGACAGGCCTAATTAAGAAAATGGCTTTCCTGACTATTTGCATTTGAGGCCTTTACTTTGAAGGCCTTCCTTCTTCATGACTCACAAGTCTACCCAGTACAGATTTAGGCCTAGCTGCAAAAAAAGGGTTCGGGGGGTAGTGTCATCTGACCTCTTAACTTCACAAGGGGGAGACAGATTCACCATCAGCAGCATCAGCACAAGTGTGATCCCTGTAAGGTAGAGGTCAGACATGCTGCCACCCTCCAACCTTTTTACCAATTCTGACACCAACCATCTCTCCTATGATACTCTCTTCTTCTCTGCTGGGTTTGATTCATTCCAATGGCTGCACAGAACTTACACACAATACTCACGATTTTGGGTTTATTAGGGAAGTAACAGGTTACAAATTAGGTTCAGGATACAATTCTTCCATCAGGACAGCCTCCCCTCGGTCATGCCTTCAGACACCCCTCTCTTTGCCCCTTGTCTTCTCAGTCTGGCCTGTGGCCTCCTTGGGCAACTATTATAAAGATTTTTTAGCTGTCCTGATAGGTGCACCCCACTTCACCAGCAAGGCTCCTGCCCAAATTCATGCAGCTTTCTTGCTCTGTGAGCTAGCAAGCCCACCATTCTGTCTCATGTTGGTCTCTTGGTTCTGCTGTCTCCATCTCTCTTCAATCTCTCTGATGTCTCTGTGCTGTCATCTCACTGCTGGGATTTCAGGTCCAAGGATATGCTCCACTCCCAGCTTCTTTAATTTGATGGCAGTGAGATCCCCCCTTTCAGGATCTAGGATGGCTCATTTTAAGCCTACTGGGGATAGTAAACTGACCAATCCCCATGTTAGGGTTCCATACATCTTATTGCAATGGTCTCACCCCCACAAGGGTGCCATGTACTTTATTTACATTGTTAATAAGCTATCTAGTCACCTTGGTGGGCGACAAGCACTTCATATTTGCATAATTCCTCCCAGTCACCTGGTGGGCTTCACAAACACCATGGCTAAGCAGAGCCATACCAAATAAATTCATTGTACCACACTAGCTTAGCAAGCCTGTCTTTGAAATCACCACTTTCTCAATTCTCTTCAGAGTGCCTCCTTTTGTCCCTTACATTCTAAGGAGTATATATACTTATAATCAAAGCCTCAGTTAAAAAATATTTATATCAATATTCCTTATACAGTGAAAGCCAGAACTCCACAGGACTGCCTTGTTTTTCCAAGTCACAGAAGTTTTCCACCTTTAAGAAGGTGCAGTCTTATGACTTTTCTATTGCTTGTTTTAGTGGAAAATGTTTGTATTTTTTTCTTTGGCAGGTTTCTGCCTTACACAAGTTCTGGCTTTCACGGGTTTTACTGCAAAAGCAACAATTGAATATCAGGGTTTAGTGTATGTGTTCTGGAACCTATCTTAGTTAAACTCCTTATTGGCTGTGTTAGCTTGGGCAAATTACTTAATCCTTTGAGACTGTTTTCTTTATAAAATGGGGCTGTTATTTGTTGTAAGGATTAGAGGAATAGTTTCTGGCACATATTAAGTGCTCAGTGTACTTTGAACATTTTCTGGCAACTAATAAGTTCTCAATAAATGTAATTTCCACAATTAGACTTATATTTTGTAATAGTCTTCTAAGTAGTAGCCTATAATGATAGTTATGGTTCAATTACACAATACAATGGTAAAGTACATTTATGAATCTCTTTGATATCGTCAGCAGTAATTCACAAGTGCCTGTGCACTAGAAGTGAAATATTTATTCAATGTATTTTTAGACATAAAAAGCTCAGGCTTATTTCATGTTTCTTGTCAAATCTGTAAGTGTTTTGTTTGTTTCTTTGATTCAATAATTATTCATTTGCATTCTCCTCCTTTTTTTCCCCTACTTCTTGTTACTTTTGTTTTTTAATAACTGTGTTCCCCTAAACCCTCATTTTTCCATCCAGCAGATATTTTGATGTTTCGCTCTAATGCCTTAGCTTAACAAAATATTTTGTGTTGGCTCTGCCTTATATTTTAATTTATCATATTTTGACCAGTTTTAATTCTCATTTCTTTAGTGTAGATTTCTCTGTTATTTGGATAATACTATGTTTTTTTTTCCCATTGAAATTCTCTTTTCCTCTTTATATCTTGCACTGTCATATTGTCTGCTTGCCTCTCCTATCTTTTATTTTTTGCATTCATGTTAGAGTTACTTGGAAATAACTGAAAACAAGTTAGTCCCTATTTTTTTCTCCCAACATTCTTCTCATTTTGGTACTTATTCTATATTTTAATATGTTGCTCTTCCTATAGTTATTTTGAGAAATCCTATGCCAGCCAAACTAAGTATCCTCCACATAGAGAAGAAAAGAGAACTATCTGTATAAATATCCCTCATTCTTTTTACTGTACGCAGTTGTTTTGTGAATATATATATATACATACATATGTACATATACATATATACACATATATACATTATAATATACACATATATATGTGTCTGCATATACATGCATATGTATATATGATAATAAATGCTGAGACTCCCACTGTTTTGAGAGGCATAGATCTTATATCTGCTTCTGAGATGAAGTTTGATTTAGCTTTTATGAAAGGTTTTAAGAAAAAGTTTGAAGCATATATTTAGATACTTAAAGGGATTTATTGTATAATTATCAATAGATTACTTCACCTACATTGTGACAGACATATTTTTTAAGTATGACTGACTGATGGACAGACTGGGAATTGCTGAATTAATGGGCACATTTCACATCCTTGGCAGGGCTTGGCAGTAATTACATCTGCTGAATCACTTGATACATTGTTGGAAGTAGCCCAGTAAAGCCATATCTGGAGTTCTCCATTTTCAATGCTTTAATGTACCTGATTATAGAGTATACTTTAAGAGCAATATGTTAAAATGCATATGGCCATCTAAGTAAATACAAAGATAATAATATTTACCTTTGTGAATTTGTTTAATTATTAGGTTCAGTAATGGTCTTAATCCTCTTGTTAGCGTTGTTGAAAATATATGTAACTTATAGACAAGTTTAAAGTTAATGACTAAATCATTTTACTTTGTCTTTATCTTCCAGAAATGATTTTATTGATAGTAGCTTACACCTATTTAGTTACATTTTATTTTTTATTTTGTCTGTTGCCAATTGCCAGGCGAGGAGGACCACACTAACCACATGTCTCCAAGGCATACAGAAATACAGGCTGATATCCCAATAAGAAAAACCATATTTTGAGAAGTAGTTAACTTCATCTACTTGCTGCAATAGATCATAATGGCTTCATTTCAATTTATTGAGCAAATTTAAATCTGTTGTTTAAAGAGCATTTTATGGTTTCCCAAGTAATTTTTTATACTTTTAAAAATTTAACTGACCAACTTTGTGTGACAGGAATGTGATATATCAGATATATGTGTGTTATATCCACTAAGAAGGTGAAAATCCAGAAAGATGATTATTCTGCATCATTAGGAGTGACCAGTCCTGTCCTGTGTTTTCAGGTCTAATTCAGTAGCTTCAAAACATGTTTTTTTCTGTTAATTAATAGTGGAGTAGAAGAAGTACTTTAAAATTAAATAATCAGTGGGTTTGTAGAACATGGATCTGATATGTAAGAAAAGGATAAATGAGGTTTGTAAAAATGGAACATTATGAATGAGGGTTTTTTTGAGAAGCATAATTTTTTATTAACATACCAATGTTGCTATTTTTATAATAATAATCTGTCCTGGAAGAAGTGCATACAGAATGATCCTTGGAAGCAAGAATGGCCAGATTTCATCTCACCTACTTTGGTCATGTTGTCAGAATGGACCATTCCCTGGAGAAGGTTATCACGCTTGGTAAAGTGGAGGGTCAATGAAGAAGGGGAAGGCCCTCAACAAGATGGATTGGCACAGTGTCTGCAACAATGGGCTCAGGTATAGCAAGGATTGTGGGGGTGGCACAGGACCGGGTAGTGTTTCATTCTGTTGTACATATGGTCAATAAGACTCGGAGCTGACTCGATGGCATCTAACAAGAACAGCAACGGTAGTATTTAACTAGTTACACATCATTGCTGTGTATAGCTGTAACATAATTTACTTTATAATCTCTTTTGTTAGGTCCTTTTATCAATATTGCCAAATAGTTGGAATTTCTTTTTATTTATTTATTTTTACAATTATTTATTACTATTATTTTAGTGTGATTTGGATGAAAGATTACAGAGCAAATTAATTTTCCATACAGCAGTTCACACACATTTTGTTCCATAACATTGATTACAATCCCCATAATGCAACAGCTCTCTTCCCACTTCTTCCCTGTAGTTATCTTTTCCCTGTCTACTTCCCTCTGATGCATTCCTGCCCTCTGAGCTAACTCCCAGTGCAAATAATGCCCTTCTGATCTCCCATGATTGATTGTTCTAAGGAGTGCACCTACCTGGTGTAAATGTTCTCCTTTTATGCCTGTCTCTTTTTTGGCTGGATGCTACAGGATTGAGTTCAATTGCAAGACTGAAGTGTGACTCAGGGCTATAGTCTCAGGGGTTTCACCAGTCTCTATATGACCATGAAGACTGGTCTTTCTATAATTTTGAGTTTTGTTCCACATTTTTCTCCCACTTTATCCAGGATCTCCTGCACTGATCCTTTTCTGAGTTGTTGATAGTTGTAGCTGGGCACCATCTAGTTCTTTTGATCTCATCCTCATATAGGCTGAGATTCACACAGTCCACTAGTCCCTTGGATTAATTTTTTCCATACATCTTTGATTTTCTACATTCTTCTTTGCTCCTGACAAGGAGAGACAAATTGTTACATCTTAGATGACCTCTTGCAAGCATTTAAGACCCTAGCTACTCACCAAAGTAGGATGTAGAACAATGTTTTTATGTAGTGTGATATGCCAATTGAGCTTGATGTCCCCCACAACCATGGTCCCATCTATAAGTCCAGCAACTCACATCCTCAGGGTGTTTGGCCGTTGCTAAGAAGTTATTATAACTTTGCCCCCTGTTGGTTCTATATAGATGGATGTTCTTTTAGCACATAAAAATATGTATGTAGAAATATCATCTGCCAACCTTATATATGGTGTGGGTTTATTCCCTTTTGCCTAAATATACCTGATCGTTCATCCTGTCTACCTATGTATCTACCTGTAGATTAATGTTTGCTATTACTGATAATGCAGTATTGTATATGTAAGAGTGTTTATCTCTGCTGTCTGTTCTTCTTATACATCTTTCTGTGCCTTCTTTTTCCTTAGCCTTATTGTGTTGGTCACTCACTTTTGTTATATTGTCTTTCCTTTCACCTAAATAAATCAATACTTGTCTCTTACTTCTCTAGCAATTTTCCCTCTCCTCTCTTCACATCCCTGGTATCCAACAAAAAACATTTCCTTCCATATATAAATGTTGCCTTGGCTTTTTACAAAAGTACTAATAAAATATTTTTACTTCTGTGATTGAATTATTTTGAGTATTTGAGTACTTCCAACTGATTTTGAAAATAAATTTCAATTTGAATGCTATTTTAATTTTTTTTTCATTTAAGGCAGTTGTCTGAAATTTTTTTGATTATGCACCCTATCAGTTAAGTAATGACACTGCTCCCTTAGTATGTATAAGCTAATTTGAAATGATATACATATATTAGCATATGTACATTAAATAGAAATTAAATGTTGGCATGAAGAAAAAAGATCCTAAATAATATGTTTTATTAATGATACAAAACCTTTTAACAACATATATTAGTATTAAGATTGGTGAGAGCAATGTGATTAATAAGTCAAATCTGATGACCTTGATATTATTTTTACCTTAATGAAGGTGACAAAGAGCTCCTCCAAAAACAAGGGGAGGTATAAGCCCTGCAGTTTTCAGCTCTGCAATTTTATTATTCTTCTCTAGTGCTTGAATTTTTATTCTCAAATTGTGTTTGTGTTTTGTCATTCATTTAGTAAGAGCGACTTTAGTTAAAAATAATTAATATACTCCATAAATCCAGCCATTTGAACATATGTAGAACACAACACAATGAGGTAAGAATAAATGAAAGACTATGGTACCACTACCACAGACCAGCCACTTGCTCCCTGATATGAACTCTCAGTCTTCCTTCAGAATAACTCCAATAAATGACTGGTGAGGGCACCAGTGTCAATTCATATATTAAATATTAGTAAAACATAATGTACTTAATTTTTAGTGAAAATATAAAATAGACATAAAAACTCTTTAGTATATTGCTTCACCTCCATAGATCATCATTTATACTTTTTGGAACATGCACAACTCAATTTGAGCCCTCTAGTATAAGATATATTTTACAACTTGAGCAGAAATCACAGCTTATGAATTTTGGAACTATTCCTTTTCTTCCCTGCAGTGTTATTCTTGTTAGGTGATGTTGAGTTGTCTCCAACTCATAGCATCCTTATAAACAACAGAACGAAACACTGCCCAGTCCTGTGGCAGGACCACAATCCTTGCTATGCCTGAGCCTATCGTTGCACCCATTGTGTCAGTCCATCTTGTTGAGGGCCTTCCCCTTTGTCATTGACCCTCCATTTACCAAGCATGATATCCTACTCCAGAGAATGGTCCTTCTGACAATATGACCAAAGTAGGTGAGATGAAGTCTGGCTATTCTCCCTTCCAAGGAGCATTCTGGCTGCACTTCCTCC
>NW_006922131.1:1026041-1029295 GCF_000298275.1 Orycteropus afer afer
AATAACTGACTTTGTCTTCTTAAGCTGCTCTTTGAAATCTTCTGTTCAGCTCTTTTATCTTGTCATTTCTTCCATTTGCTTTAGCTACTCTCCATTGAAGAGCAAGTTTCAGAATCTCTTCTGACATCCACTTTAATCTTTTTTCCTTTCTTGTCTTCTTAATGACCTTTTGCTTTCTCCATGGATGATATTCTTGATGTCATCTCACAATTCCCTAGTTTTCAGTCATTGGTGTTCAAAGCATAAAATCTATTCTTTAGATGGTCTCTAAATTCAGGAGGGATATAATCAAGGTGTTTTTTTGGGCTCTCGTGGACTTCTTCTACTTGTCTTCAGCTTCAACTTGAACTTGCATAGGAGCAGTTGATGGTCTGTTCCACAATCAGCTCCTGGCCTTGTTTTGGCTGAAGATATTGAGATTCTCCATGGCCCCTTGCCAGAGATGTAGCCAATCTGATTCATGTGTACTCCATCTGGTGAAGTCCATATATATAGCTGCTGTTTGTCTTGTTGCAAAAAGGTATTTGCAATGAATAAGTCATTGGTCTTGCACAATTCTATCATGCAATCTCAAGCATTATTTCTATCACCAAGGCCATATTTTCCAAATACCAGTGATCCTTCTTTGTTTCCAACTTTTGTATTCCACTCACCAGTGATAATCAGCACATCTTGATTGCATGTTTGGTCAATTTCAGACTACAGAAGTTGGTAAAAATTTTAAATTTACTCATCTTTGGATTTGGTATTTGGTGCATAAATTTGAATAATAGTCATATTAACTGGTCTTCCTTGTAGGTGTATGGACATTATCCTATCACTGACAACATCGTACTTCAGGACAGATCTTGATATATTCTTTGTGACAATGAATGCCATGCCATTCCTTTTCAATTTGTCATTCCTGGCATAGTAGATCCTATGATTGTCTGATTCAAAATGGCCAAAACTAGTCCATTTTAGCTCACTAATGCCTAGGATATTGATCTTTATACATTCCATTTCATTTTTGCCGACTACCAATTTTGCTGGGTTTATATTTCATACATTCCATGTTCTGATTATTAATGGATATTTGCAGATGTTTCTTCTCATATTTGACATGCCACATCATTAGGTGGAGGTCCCCAAAGCTTTACTCTATCCATATGATTAAGGTCAACTCTACTCTGAAGAGGCAGCTTTTCTCCAGGTTTGTTTTGAGTACCTTCAGACCTGAGGGGCTCATCTTCCAGCACTGTATCAGACAATATTTTAGGGCTATTCATAAATTATTCCAGTAATATATCAGGCAGTGTTTCAGTGCTATTCATAAGGTTTTCACTGGCCAATTCTTTGAGAAGTGAATACCTTCTTCCTTCTTCCAAGTCTGTCTTAGTCTGGAAGCTCCACTGAAACCTGTCCACCATGGATAACCCTGCTGGCATTTGAAACACCAGTGGCATAGCCTCCAGCCTCACAGCAATGTGCAATCCACCACAGTATGACAAACTGACAGACAAGTTTGTCTCCCTTAGTTGTTCTAACCCACTTTGCTCATTTCCTGTTCCCCTCAGTCACTCCAAACTGCCACTCTCCCTTAGCTGCTTCAAACTGGCCCTGCTGAATCCACTCACTTCCCAGCCACCAGTACTACTCCAAAGTACCTGCTTTGCCACACCTGCTCATCACCACCACCGGCCTGCCCTGGGTCACTCCAAAACATCCACCTAGTAGCAGATGTTCAATATTTCAGAAGTGTATGTGGAAAAAAAGATAGTTATTGGTATTATGTAATTATTTACTGCAAAGTGGCTTGATAATATGGTTGTCATTTAGACAGACCACATGCTATTAAGGGTGCTAGAAGTAACTCAAATGCAGTTAAGAAAATACTGTAATTAGCCTGTACTTAGGTTAGGTTTTGAGGATATTTCAGCTTCTAATACTTAACAAATACATAAGTAATGAATTCAAACTTCAAAAAGATGTCTTGTCACACATACATACACACACACAAGTTTTCTGTACTAGCCACAGCACACAGCTTATATGGAATGAAATGATAGATAGATAGATAGATGATAGATAGATAGATAGATATATTTCCCCAGGAAGCTCAACATAATACCAAAATAAATTCAAGGAGTATTTTAAAATCTGTAGCATTCACAGGAGAATGATTAAGATAAATAAGTTTATGATTTGGAATTGCAATATATAGAGGGCAAAACCTGGTTTTCTTCCTAGGTGTAGAGCAAAATTCCTTTTAACCATAGTCTCTTTCAAGTTATGCAAACTAACAGTTTGTAAGTATTTTTCCAAACCTATCATCATAGACAGGCGATATAGAAGATCACTGTGACTTCATTACATTTTATTTCATTCCCTATCAATCTGAACTAATCTTTGAAACTCAGTAATGCTATGTGCAGGTGTTAACCACTGTGCCTTAAAGTGGCACACAGGGAATACTTACATCTTTCTGCATTTTGAGTTTTTCAGTTATTTGGTAAAACATGTCAACCTAATCCTAAGAATGATATATGAGTAAGGTGGAATTTATTGGGATAAACCTATGGTGAATACTTAATTTTTCATTATTAAGAATACCTTTAAACAAGTTTCTGTGGTTGTTGTTAGATGCTGTCAAGTTGGTTCCAACTCATAGTGACCCTGTCTGCAACAGAACAAAATATTTCCCAGTCTTGTGCCATTCTCACAGTCATTGCTGTGCTTGAGGCCATTGTTGTAAGCACTGTGTAAGTCCATTTCATTGAGGGTCTTCCTCTTTTTCACTGACTAGTGCCGAAGACATTTGACTGCTAACCAGAAGGTTGATGGTTCAAACCTAACAATCACTCTGTGGAAGCAAGATGGGGCAGTCTACTTCTGTAAAGATTTACTGCCTCAGATACCCAATTGGGGTCTCTATGAGTCAGAATTGACTCAATGGCAGTGAGCTTGGTTTGCTTTGGTTTTCTACTTTACCAAGCATGGTATTCTTCCCTAGAAGCTGGTCCTGATCGCATGTGCAAAGTACATTTAAGGAATAAAACCCCATTAAATCCAGAAATAAACTTACTCCCTAACTATTAAGTTTAGTAAATTTGGGCTTGACTCCAGATATTACAGTATGATGATGACAATGAAAGTGTAGACTTTTTTTAAACTATTATGTTGATGCCAAAACACTGATAAAACAATTATCAAGCATGCTGGTCCATTCAGACTCTCATAGAGAATCTTTTCATACTTATTGGGATCCTTTGGTG
>NW_006922131.1:1029395-1031389 GCF_000298275.1 Orycteropus afer afer
TACCAATGTACTCCTTTCTTGCTTCTGGCTAGTACTTGGTCAGTTTTTCCCCTACATTTACAATTATCCTTCTCTCTGACACTCCTTTTCCTTCCTCCATTCTTCCCTCCCTCCCTCTCTCCTTGATTTTCTTCCTTCTTGCTTTCTTTTTTCTTGTCTCTCTCTCTCTCTCTCTCTCTCTCTCTCTGCCTATTTATCTCTTTTTATATATTACTTTTGGAGCAGTGACAATAACAATTAGAGGAGAATAGTCTAGTGGAAGGAAAGCCAATTAAGACACACTGTAGAATGTATAAGGAGCTCTGGTCACACAATGTATAAGGCATTTGACTGCTAACCAGAAGGTTGATAGTTCAAACCCACCAGCAGCTCCATGGAAGGAAGATGGGGCAATCTGCTTCCATAAAGATTTACCACCCCGAAAAGCCAATGTGGGTCACAGTGAGATGAAATTGACTTGATGGCAGTGAGCTTGGTTTTTATTTTTAGATTGTATATATCAGGGAGTAATTAGGGTCCCAATTTAGGCAGTGGCAGTGGGAATGTAAAGGAATGCAATGTAAAATTGATTTCTGAGAACTTACCAGTGAAGAGGTAGGGAGATAGCAATGATGCTTATTGGACTGAGAGCTCTTGGGGACAGGGCTTTGTCTTTTATTTCTGTATTCTCAGTATCTACAGTAGCTCCTGATACATAATGAGAGTTCAAAATTTTCTAATTGAATACTCAAATGATATCATTAACAGATATTGGGAAAAAAAGGAGCAAGATCTGTTTCAACGAATTATGAGAAATTTACTTATAGGTATGTTGAATTGAAGTTGCTGCAGATACCTGTGTCTTGAAATTATTTTATAAAAACTAGCCTGTAACCCCTTTTACTACAGAGCAACACTGTCTAATATAACTTTATTCAATGAAGAAAACACTCTATATCTTCTCTTCCCAAAATGATAGTCACTAATTTATGGGAGCTAAAATGGACTGGTTGTGGCCATTTTGAATCAGATGATCATATAATCTACTATGCCAGGAATGACAAATTGAAGAAGAATGGTGTGGCATTCATCATCACAAAGAATGTATCAAGATCTATCCTGAAGTACAATGCTGTCAGTCAATCCATATGTCTACAAGGTAGACCAGTTAATACTATCATTCAAATTTATGCAACAACCACCAAAGACAAAGATGAGCAAATTGAAAATTTTTACCAACTTATTGCAGTCTGAAATTGACCAAACATACAATCAATATGTGTTAATTATCACTGGTGATTGTAATGCAAAAGTTGGAAACAAAGAAGAATTACTGGTAGCTAGAAAACATGGCCTTGATGATAGAAATAATGCTGGAGATCTCATAATAGAATTTTGCAAGACCAATGACTTACTCATTGCAAATACCTTTGTTCAACAACACAAATGGTGGACTTCACCAGACAGAGTATATACATGAATCAAATTGACTACATCTGTGGCAAGAGGCCATGGAGAATCTCAATATCTTCAACCAAATCAAGGCTAGGAGCTGATTGTAGAACAGACCATCAACTGCTCCTATGCAAGTTCAAGTTGAAGCTGAAGACAAGTAGAAGAAGTCCACAAGAATCAAAATATGATCTTGATTATATACCTCCTGAATTAATAGATTTTATGTATTGAACACCAATGACTGAAAACCAGAGAAACTGTAGGATGACATTAAGAATATCATCCATGGAGAAAGAAAAAGCTCATTAAGAAGACAGGAAAGGAAGAAAAGACCAAAATGGATGTAAGAAGAAACTCTGAAACTTGTCCTTAAATGGAGAGGAGCTAAAGGTAATGGAAGACATAACAAGATAAAAGAGCTGAACAGAAGATTTCAAAGAACAGCTCGAGAAGACAAAGTCAGTTATTGTAATGAAATGTGCAAAGACTTGGGGTTAGAAAACCAAAAGGGAAGAACACACTCGGCATTTCTTAAGCTGAAAGAACTGAGGAAAAAATTT
>NW_006922131.1:1032029-1032976 GCF_000298275.1 Orycteropus afer afer
ACAGTATCATTGATATCACACACAAGTAAAATCTTACTGAAGATAATTCAAAAACAGTTGTAGCAGTATATTGACAGAGAACTTCCAGAAATGCAGGCTGGATTCAGAAGAAGACAAGGAACAAAGGATATCCAGATGGATCTTGGCTCAAAGCAAAGAATACCAGAAAGATGTTCACTTGTGTTTTATTGACTATGCAAATGTATTTGACTGTGTGGATTGTAACAAATTATGGATAATATTCAGAAGAATGTGAATTCCAGAACACTTAATTGTACTCATGAGGAACCTGTACATAGACCAGGAAGCTGTCATTCAGGCAGAACAAGGGTATACTGCATGGTTTAAAATCAGGAAGGGAGTACGTCATGGTTGTATCCTTTCACCATACTTATTCAATCTGTAGGCTGAGCAAATAATCTGAGAAGCTGGACTATATGAAGAAGAAAATGGCAATATGAATGACTATATGAAGAAGAAAATGGCATCAAGATTGGAGGAAGTCTCATTAACAACCTGCGATACACAGAAGACAGAACTTTTCTTGCTGAAAGTGAGGATAACTTGACTCATGAAGGTTGAAGACTACAACCTTCAGTATGGATTTCACCTCAGTGTAAAGAAAACAAAAATCCTCACAACTGGACCAATAAGCAGCATCATGATAAATGAAGAAAAGATTGAAATTGTCAAAGACTTCATATTCCTTGGTTCTACAATCAATGTCAATGGAAGCAGCGGCCAAGACATCAAAAGACATATAGCATTGGACAAATTTGTTGCAAAAGACCTGTTTCAAGTGATGATAGCACTCCTTGAAGACTGTTGTTGTTTTTGTTATGTGCCATCAAGTCAGACCAAACTCATAGCGACCCCTCCTTGGGTTTCCGAGGCGGTATCACTACGGAAATAGATTGCCCGACCTTCCTTCTGAGGAGTGGCTGGTG
>NW_006922131.1:1033615-1035932 GCF_000298275.1 Orycteropus afer afer
ACTGTTGTTTTTAAGTGCCCTTGAGTTGGCTCACACCTTATATACAACAGAATGAAGCACTGTTCCTGTTCCATCTTGCACATCTTTATATTTAGTTATCATGTCCTTCTCTTTTATTGTGGTAAAGATAGAAGATAAAAAGGAAAAAAACCTTAAAGAGCATGGTTAGAAAAGCTAGAGAAATTTCCATTCACAATACATTAGAGTATTGCATCAAATAAATTTCCTGAGTTTGGTAGATATATAATGGTTATGTGGGAGAATATTCATGTTCTTAGGAAATGCACGCTGAAACATTTAGGAGTAACATGTAATGACATCTAAATTATCTTGGTTGAAATACTACAAAAATGATATATATGTAATCATACACACATACCGACATACACAGAGAAAGAAAGAGAGTTGCTGGGTGGTTCAAACGAGTGATGCGCTTGGCTGTTAACCAAAAGTTTGAAAGTTAAAATTCACCAAGAGTCATCTCAGAGGGCCTTTCAATCTACTTCTGAAAAAATCCGTCATTGAAAACCTTATGGAGCACAGTTGTACTGTGACACACATGGGGTTGCAAGTAGTCAGATTCAACTCAATTGTCCCTTGTATATGAGGAGCCCTGGTGGTACAGTGATTAAGCACTTTGAACCCACCAGACATCAAACCCACCAGCTGCTCTGTGAGAGAAAGATGTGACAGTCTGTTTCTGTAACAGTTTACAGCTTTGGAAACCATACTGGGCTGTTCCACTCTGTCTCATAGTGTTGCTATAAGTTGGAATCAACTCGATGGAACGGGTTTAATTTGGTTTGTTTAACCATATATGAGACAAACATAAAGAAAATGTGGCAAAATATTAAAAATTATTTAATATGGTTAACAGTATATGATTTTTCCATTATACTCTTCTTGTAACTTTCCAGTAACTTTGATATTTTTCAAAATTAAGATTTGAAAGAAAAAAATTCACCTGAATAATTGTTATGTTTTCCTTTCTTTCTTTCTTTCTTTTTTTTTTTTTTTTAATAAATGTCCATTTGAATTCCAGATACAATGAATGCATTGCATCACCTCTCTGGAAAATTGTTAAATTTTGTGAATGCATATAGGAAAGCCAAATAAAAGCTTTGTGTGATAAGATTTATAGATTGTAACACCTCTCCACACACATCCATCATTTTCCATTCATATATTAGCATTTTGGAATGTACTAAGTCCTGAATTAATATCACAATGTATACATACTACCTCCACATATACGTACACACAACACCCCATATTATTACTTAGAAAAAACAGTGGAACCTTTAAATGTTTAATTGTGTTTCCCTTCACCAAAATCAACACTTTTCTCTTTCCTATCTAGTAGTAGGGTGAAGGGAATGGCAATATGCGAAAAGTGAGTGACCAACACAATAACACTAAGGGAAAGGAAGACACAGAGAGGTGCACAAGAGGTACAGACAACAAAGATAAATGGGCTTTAAATTTGTACTTTTCAATCTTTAATAACTAATCCTACTATATTGCTCCTCTTAAACTTCAAAAAAAAAAAAAACACTCCAACTTGGGTTCAGAAGACAGATTCTTTCTCGGTATGAAACCTTTGCATATGACTTAGTTAAACTTAGTAGTCTTAGAAACTCAGGAAAATTGTGGCTATTACATTTATAAACAGATCAACTGACGCCTAAAGGTGGGTGATGGAAGACAGATTACTAAATTTTCCCAATTCCTTTGAGTATGATTTCAGCTAATATTTTATCAGTTCTCCTTCATTCATTCATAGCAATAAAATCCATTCAAAAAAATAAAGACCAGTTGTTTGAAGGAGCTCTGGTAGTGTAGTGCCTAAGGCACTTGACTACTAACCAGAAGGCTGGCAGTTCAAACCCATCAGCCACTCCTCGGAAGGAAGATGGGCAATCTACTTCCGCAGTGATACTGCCTTGGAAACCCAAGGAGGGGTCGCTATGAGTCGGATCCAACTTGACAGCACATAAAAGCAACAACAACAACAGTAGTTTGATAAAATAAGAGTGTTAAGGATAGTGTTTATTATTGGTATTTACCAACTATAGATTGATTTCTTTTATGTGCATTTTGGCTTGTAGGCCTGTGCTCATTTGTTTGGAACACATCATAATCATATTTGCCATCATTTTTCATAACTTTGACTTCAGCAAACATTCTGTTATTGGATATGTCAGATAAATGTGCTTTGAAGTGTTAGTTAGACAACATTTTTTTGTGAATTAAAAGCATAAAATACTGCCTTTGGTCAGAATCATCTTATGCTACTATTACTCATTTTAAATATATA
>NW_006922131.1:1036737-1038770 GCF_000298275.1 Orycteropus afer afer
GAAGTATCAAAAGAAGATGGAAGGGATACACAGAGTCACTGTACCAAAAAGAATTGGTCAATGTTCAACTATTTTGGGAGCTGGCATATGATCAAGAACCAATGACACTGAAGGAAGAAGCCAGAGCTGCACTGAAGGAATTGGTGAAGAACAAGTTTCCAGAAATTGACAGAATACCCATTGAAATGTTTCAACAAACATTTCAAGTAAGGGCTGGAGACACTTACTTGTTTATGCCAAGAAATTGAGAAGACAGCTGCCTGGCCAACTGACTGGAAAAAGTTCATATTTGTACCCATCCCAAAGAAAGGTGATCCAACAGAATGTGGAAATTATCGAACAATATCATTACCACATGCAAGTAAATTTTTGCTGAAGATAATTTAAAAAATGGTTACAGCAGTATATTGACAGGGAACTTCCAGAAATGCAAGCTGGATTCAGAAGAGGACAAAGAATGAGGTATGATAGAATTGCTGATGTCAGGTGGATCTTGGATGAAAGCAAAAAATACCCGAAGGATGTTTACTTGTTTTCTATTGACATGCAAAAACATTTGACTGTGTGGATCATAACAAATTATGGAAAACATTGAAAAGAATGGGAATTCCAGAACACTTCATTGTGCCCATGAGAAACCTGTTTATAGACCAGGAGGAGGCCTTCATTTGAACAAACCAAGGGGATACTGCATGGTTTAAAATCAGGAGGAGAGTGCGTCAGGGTTGTATACTTTCATCATATATATTCATTCAGTATGCTGGGCAAATAATCCCAGAACTGGACTAAATGAAGAATGCAGCATCGGGATTTGGAGGAAGACTCATTAACAACCTGCGCTATGCAGATGGCACAACTCTGCTTGCTGAAACTGAAGATGGCTTGAAGCCCTTACTGATGAAGATTAAAGACTACAGTCTGCAGTGTGGATTATACCTCAACATAAAAGAAAAATCATTGCAACTGGACCAATAAGCAGCATCATGATAAATGCAGAAAAGATTGAAGTTGTTAAAGATTTAATATTACTTGGATACGCAATCAACACCAATAGAAGCAGCAGTCAAGAAATCAGATGACACATTGCACTGGGAAAATCTGCTGCAAAAGACCTCTTTAAAGTGCTGAAGAGCAAAGATTTCTCTTTGAAGACTCAGGTGCACCTAACCTAAGCCTTGGTGTTTTCAGTAGCTTCATATGGATGTGAAAGTTGGACAGTGAATAAGGAAGACCAAAGAAGAGTTGATGCTTTTGAGTTGTGGTGTTGGCAAAGAATATTGAAAGTACCATGGACTGCCAGAAGAATGATGTGCAGCTGGAATGCTCCTTGGTAGCAAGAATGACCAGATTTCATCTCACCTGCTTTGGTCATTGCAAAAAGGGCATGAAGGCAGCATATTCTGACCTCTTCTAACTTAACAAGAGGAACACAGAATCACCATCCGAAGCCCAAATCTTATTCCTATCAGGCCAGACATGCTGCCACCCTCCAAGCTTTTTACCAACTTTGACACCAACTGTCACTCCCATGGTACTCACTACTTCTCTGCTGGGTTTGATAATTCATTGCAATGGCCACACAGAGCTCACAGACAAAATTCATGATTATGAGGTTTGTTAGGGAAGTAACAGTATTCAGGTTCAGGAACGTGTTCAGGATACAATTCTTCAATCAGGACAGTCTCCCCTCTGCTTTTCCCTTAGACACTACTCTCTGGCCCTTTGCCTCTTGTCCTGGCTCCTGCCTCTTTGAGCCAGGTAAGCCTGCTGCTCTTTATCTTATGTCTCTTGGTTCCATTGCCACCATCTCTCTGCAGGCGTGTCTCTCCACCAGAATGTCTCTCAGCCAGGGAGGTCCAGTGCAGGGATCTCAGGTCCAAGGACTCACTCTACTTCACCTCCACCTCTTCTCTTTTGATGGCAGTGAGATGCTTTCTCTGCCTATTGTTGTTGTTGTTGTGTGCTGTCGAGTCAGACCTGACTCATAGAGACCCTCCTTGGGTTTCCGAGGCAGTATCACTACGGAAGTAGAT
>NW_006922131.1:1039285-1041293 GCF_000298275.1 Orycteropus afer afer
AACTGTGTTTTTAACACAGGACATATACTGTTTATTGTCTTAGCTTTAGGTTTAATGAATGTTAAGGTAACATAGTGTTAAGGAGTTGATATGGAAAAGATGAAATTATTTTTTCAGTTATTGAGGATTTCCTGCATTTTCTACATTATCTTTGTATACTTAGTATTATGTTGGTTTAGGTTTATACTTAATATGATTTTCTTTAAGGAAAGATTTTGTAAGGTTTCCCATATCTACTACCTATTTGGCTTATTAGACATGCTTTGTTGAAAATGCCATCCAGTTTCTCTCATCTTTACTGTTAAAATTCTCTTGCAAAGCTAAGAAGCTGGTTTAATGTGAGGTATATGCTCTAGGTATATTGAGAAATAGTAGATAAATGGATAGAGAAAAGAAGATGGTTACCAAACCACATTCTACAAATATTTTTTTAAGGCTGACATGAGAAGATATGTTAGTAAAAATATTTCATTTACTTTAAGACAGTGGATGTTATTACATGTTGCCAATGGAGCAGAGGGCAATGCAAAGTTTGGGATCAGCAAAGACTCTAGACTGAGACATAAGTCAATTTATATACATTTAAGAATAGTAAGAATTTTAAGCCAAAAGGCAAAAATGTCTCCAGAGATTTAATGCTGCGAAATACAAACATCAAGAACATCCAACACTCCTTGATCACTTGCTTCATATTAAATTGCCTTCAAAATGCAGTGAAGATAAGAAGAGATGGTTACCACCCTCTTCCTAATCATTATTTTTAACATAGTTCTTAACAAAAATTAGAGTTGTTTGGAAAATTTAATAAAATAAGTCAAAGCTCTATCAAAGCATTCACAAAAACACTTTGAAATCCTTTAATGAAGCTTTAAAACATTTCTATTCAAGTTTATTTGGAATATATAATGTATACAGCATTAGACTTATACCTAATGTACTGCTTAATATTGAATGTGGACTAGCATTGCTTGTGCTGTAGCTGCTGTAATGGTGCAATGCTATATTGGATCATATGGTATGATATAATGACTTCTAAATATTTCTTTCTCTGTCAATGTATTCCTCATCATTTTACAAATTTCAGTTCTCTAATGGTGAGGTAATTCATGGTGGAGCCTAGTGCTAAAATTTTGGAGTGTTTCCATTTTCGCTCAGCAACTGATCTTTCATATTTTTGCATTTTCTGGTATTAATCATATTTATTAGCCCAATGTTACTATAAAGAATTCTCAGTGTTGCAATGTGGTTACTTTCATCATTTATTAAGATAGTCCCTTTCTCCATCACTGTTCAGTACAGCATAACAACACTTCATTGATTTTAATTAGAATTTCAAATTTATGAATGCTAAATCATGTCAATGCACCAACCATAAACTACTTCCATGCTGTTAAACCACTACTGTAGAGTGGATTCCGACTCATAGCGACCCTGTAAGACAGAATAGAACTACCCCATAGAATTTGCAAGGCTATAACCTTTACCAAAGCAGTCACATCTTTCTTCCGTGAAGTGACTGCAGGGTTCAGATTGGAGACCCCTCAGCAGTTGAGCGCTTAATCACTGTACCACCTGGACTCTAAGACAGTGACTATACAGCAGCAGACATGTGGATGAAAATAGGTTGAAACAGAGACATATTGTATGTTTTCACTGAATATACTACCTTCAGCATGAACAAGGGAATGATTTCTGGTCCATGAAGCCATTCTATCAAATTCAACGAAATTTTCTACCTTCTATATTTCCATGCATGTTACCTGAATGTCTCATAGCTGGAATTGAATGATTATCCACTTATTTCTTCCCATTTGATTGGGAAAGTTTTTGTCTAGACAGGCAGGGCCAGATATCCCTCAGTCTTTACACATGCTACCGAAGAATCTACTGTTTCTTTGTTTGGAATTTGCCCAGTTGGAAACTGGCCCAAACTCCCTGTTTGGGAAGAAGATTAACTTCGGTGTCAAGGGAGCTTGAAAGAGTCTTGAGTAGGAGGTAATGTTGAAAA
>NW_006922131.1:1041533-1049667 GCF_000298275.1 Orycteropus afer afer
ATATAATTTATAATAGTGACAAATTTGAAACAATTCTAAGTCCAATGTTTAAATAAATTATAGAATATTAACTCAGTTGATTACTGTGTATCCATTAAACTTTGTAAATATGAAACCTAAAGCAACATGGCAGAGTGTTTACAATTGAAAAATGGGTATCAAAATGAGCAAAGCCTGTGAGAGATCTTAAAGAAGTAAAAGTAATTACTGTGCCGAATGATAGAAATAAGAGCATGTTATATTTTTCCACATTTTTTAAAATTTCAAAATCATTAAATGCACATATTTTACTATAATTTAAAATCAGCAGATGCACAGAATGCCCAGGGATCCCAGGCCTGACCCCCACCTTACACATTTCCAAATCAGGGTCATAGTTTGGGTGGCAGACGAGATAGATTCAGACAGGTGGAAATGCTATTATCACAATTCCAACTTGGGAATGGGAGCAGAACCACTGACCATTCAGTAATTGAACCACATCAAGCAAATAAATGGGACTGAAGCTATTTTTTTCTCTAAAGCTAGCCTATGTGCTACTGCAGTGATTGGAATTCAACCTCTTATTCTTCTATTTAAAGTATTATACCTAAAAGGATGCCCTGGAAATAATTCTGTGGTTACTTCCTCTATGGTTTTAAGTAATTAATGGTCTGCCCAACATGAAATAGCTATGCCACTGCAGATCAGTATGATACTATAGTGGCCTGCACTTATGCACACTTGACTTCACTCTCTAGCATGAATGATCAAAGTAATTTTTAAATTGGGATCCATGGTTTCATTTTTTATAAATCTTATTCTTTATAAAAGTCAGGAGCTCTGGTGGCTTAGTGCCTAAGGCATTTGACTGCTAACCAGAAGTCTGGCAGTTCAAACCCACCAGCCAAAAAGTCTGCTACATATGAAGATATTTGCTTTTTGAGTGTTGCATTTGAGAAGGAAAAAAAAAAATCCTTGATCATTTTCTTTTCACACCACATATTTTTGCTTATTATTGTGCTCTTAGAAATGAATGAATTATTTTTGAGTAATAATTCTCTTCTTACAAATCTCATATATATACTATATTTCTAAGATGATAGATCATACATACATACATACATACATGTTAAAAGGTGGAAATGGGAGGCAGTAGTGGGCAGCCTTCAACATATGGTGCTTCCAGAAGCTATTCATTATTATTCCAGGTTTCCTTAGACCACTTTTAGGGCAAGAGAATCCAGAGGGCACCTTAAGTCCTAAAGCTATTGAAAGCTTTTGAAACCATTATAGAAATGAGTGACCATGCTCAATAATGATTTTCTAAGGAATTTTTTAAAAAGCCTTCTTATGGAAAGCTATTACATTGTAATTTGTTCTTATGAATATTTTTCAGGTGGCAGTGAATCTTCCTGGGATAAGGATAAGATGCAATCTCCTCTTGCTGCTCCTGCACCCCAGCATGGAATTTCTCATGCAACTCTTGCTGGCCAGTCGGGCCTTGGGGGTGCTCCTACCCTCAATCAGCTGCAACAGAATCACCTGCTGACCAATAGTATGTATACTGTCCTTCCAAAAATGGGGACATTGAGAAAAGTACCGTTCAAGACCCACTAGATACCTTGGGCTTGCAAGGCTAGTGAAAAGGAATTCAAACAACATCTGTTGGTATCTTGGGAAGCCATGTAGCAGAGTAGTTAAGAATATTGACTAATGTCACATTGACTTTGGTTTGAATTCCACATCTTCCCCTGTTTGATTTTGGAGAATTTACCTAACTTTTCTATGTCTCAGTTTCCACAACTATGAAAGAAAGGTAATAATACACTCATTTTATTAAGATTATTTCAATAATCTCATATCAATATGAGAGCTAGACGATGAATAAGGAAAAACACAGAAGAATTGATGCATTTGAATTGTGGTATTGGCAAAGATAGTCGAATGTTGAATGTAGAAATCTGTCTTGGAGGAACTACAGCCAGAATGTTCCTTAGAAGCATACTTTGGTCATGTTGCCAAGAAAACAGCCCTTGGAGAAGGATATCATGCTGGGTAAAATAGAGGGTCAACGAAAAGGGGGAAGATTCTCAACAAGATGGATTGACATAGTGGCTGCGATGATAAGCTCAAGCCTGGGGATTGTGAGGATGGCACAAGATTGGGCAGTGTTTCATTCTTGGGGGTTGCTATGAGTTGCAACTGACTCAACGGCATCTAACAACAACATGAAGGTTTTAAGGGCTAAAAATGATCAAGGAAAATTTGTTAGCAGTGACTGTTAACAGTCAGTTAGGTACTGTAGTTAGGTACTGTATAAATTTTAATTTTTATTACTCAGTACGCACACTATAGATAATATAGTTTAGCTTTAGATAATGTTTTTATGGCCTTTAAAGGCTCAAAAGTCTGCAGTAAAGCAGGACTTGTACATCTATTTAGCTAACATTTTACTTTTCTTACAAAGAGGAAATCCAGAGTGTTCCATTACTCCTTTCCTCAAGACTTTCTTTTTCCTACTAAATGCTGTGATTAAGGCAGGAGAGAGATTCTGTGAAATTTTAACATGATATCCTAAATCTTAATGAAATTTATCAGTTGTTAAGCATGTAAAAATAAGATATGATCTCTTATTTTAAAGAAGTTACAATCTCAAGGGTGAAATGCCCCATACAAAATGAAATGTTAAGGAAAGCAAGTAAAATGAGTGCCAGAAAAATATATAAATGTTATGTTATGAGAAGTCAATAAATGACTGATTAAGGTAGATCTGTGCCTGGTGGTGTATGGCCTAAGGCATTTGACTGCTAAACAGAAGGTTGGCAGTTCAAACCCACCAGCCAGTCTGCAGAAGGAAGACTAGGAAATCTACTTCTGTAAAGAGTTACCACCTCAGAAACCCAACGAGAGTTGCTATGAGTCAGGATCTACTCAATGGCAGGGAGTTTTTGGTTTGTGCCTGAAAAGAGAAGGAATAGTACCATAGGCAAATAAATGGAGAGGCAGATTCCAGACGGAGGGATCAACATTGATGGAGACTGAGGTGAATTAAAACTGTAGAGAACTACAAATAGTCTAGTGGGCTAGAGTAGTATAATGAAATACCCAAACCAATATAATGAAATATCACAACTACAAAGGTGATTTTGGATGAAATCAAATAATTTGGATTTTATTTGGGAGGCAGAAAGTAGTCACTGAAAGTTTTAATATTGGGATTGTTGTTGTTATGTGCTGTTGAGTTGGACACTACTCATAGCGACTCTTCTTTGGGTTTCCGAGGCAGTATCACTACGGAAGTAGATTGCCCCATCTTCCTTCCCAGGAGTGGCAGTTCAAACTGCCAGCCTTCTGGTTAACAGTCAAGTGCCTTAGGCACTATGCTACCAGAGCTCCCAATACTGGGATAGAAAGGCAAATAAAATGGGCATAAGAAGAAAGAAACAAGAAGTTAAGGTACAAGCAAGAAAGGATGGGCACCTAAACCAGGGCAGTCACTGTAGGAGCTGTAAGATAATATAGAGGTCAACATGAATTGGAAATCTAATGAATGTAGGATTTAGAGGGAAGATTCAAGGATGACTTAAGTCTGTAGCCTTAATAGCTAGGCTGAAATAAAAATTATAGGACTTGCTAGAGTACCAAGATGCATTAGAAATAATGCTTATATCCATCTGCATGATGTCCTTGAGGTTGGCAGGAAAAAAGTGACCCATTTTGGTGATATAAGGATTTGTTTTCATTACCATACTATTAAAAATCTCTGTACATTTCTGGCATGTGACTAAATGAGCCAGATTTACTGGAGTGTTGTATACTATTGATCGCTGTTAATTTAATATTTTCAGCTTTGGGAAAAGGTTGACTTACATTATTCAGTATTTGCATATGCTTTGCATGTGGAACTCATGTGGGGGTCACTGTTAAACTGGCCTGTAATGTAAATATTATATTAGAGTCTAGGGCATTATAGTCAATTGATAGTTAGTTATTGCAGGTCATGACATGAAAGTGTGACTTTTAAGTCCTTCATGGTTATTTGAAATATTTGATGAATTATATCTTAAAACTGTCAATGGACTGTTAAATTCTATTTGCAGTTTGCATTTAGTTTGCATGTCAATTGGACTTTAAGGAGGCATATGACTTAATATGGCCAGATGGTGTCTGGGTGATGTTGAAAATCTTTGGAGATTGAGGAAAGATTATCACACTGTTAGAGGGAACAAAGGCTAATGTAAGCATTTGAGAGGGATATTTGCATTGTTTTAACTAATAGGAGGCACTGGTGGTCACTTTTCACCCATAGTTTCAATTTGTGACTAAAACACTATATACTCAAAAATGAAAGTCTATAATTTTCTTATGTTTGTGGGAAATGAGTCTGACACAGAAACTTAGCTAGGTAATTGAAGTTTGCTTCTACATAAAATGAAAGGTTTAAGGGGAAAGAGACCCACACCAAACTCACTGCCATCAAGTCAATTCCAACTCATAGTGATGCTATAGGATGTAGTAGAACTGCCCCATAAGGTTTCTGAGGCTGTGAATCATTATGGAAGCAACTGCTTCATCTTTCTCCTGTGAAGCAGCTTGTGGGTTCGAGCTGCAGACCTTTTGGTAGCAGCCAAATGCATTAACCACTCTGCCACAACAGCTCCTACAGGGGAAAAGGTAAACAGCAATTAATTTAATATATGTTATACAAGTAGGAGCTCTGGTGGTGTAGTGCCTAAGGCATTTGACTGATAACCTGAAGGTCTTCTGGTATTTCAGCCTAGCTACGAGAGGCTACTCCTCAGAAGGAAGACTGGGCAATCTACTTCCTTAGAGATACCGTCTCGGAAACCCAAGGAAGGGTCGCTATGAGTTGAATCGACTTGATGGCAGTGAGGTTTTTTTTTTTTTTTTTTTTGGAATACAAGTAAAACCTATGAAATCTGGAACATGTGTGAGACAGAAACCTGTAAGAGAAGGAAAACTCAAATACTTTCCACTAAAACAAGCAATAGAAAAGTGGTAAAAGTGCACTCTATTAAAGGTGGAAAGCTTGCAGGCCCCGAAAAAACAAGGCAGTCAGGTCTAGTTCTAATTCTCACAGGTTTCACTGCATAATATCCCATAAATATAACATGTGGCTATATGATGAGTAAAGTATAAAAATGCATGTGTACCCATGCCATTTTAGAAGACTAAATGGAAACAAACTTCTAGTTTTAAAAGGGAATGAGGAAAACCACTTGAATTCAATCTCGTAAGCTCAATGTTCAGACTTACTTGAACAATTAATAATCACAGTAAGTTGGGTCAGTAAATTGCTTCTAAAAAGAATTTGGGGGTAGTGAGACATGAGTTAGCACCAGTATGGGTAAAGTTTAAAATATTTTATTTGTATTATCTGGAGATTTGGAATCAAAGAAAAGAAAAATGTTCCTTTTCTTCAGTTCCACACAAAATTTAAGTTCTAGGTTGTTTTGATCCTTGTGCAATTCTAGTAACAGTGTATGGCTGTCTTCCTCAGAAACAATGGTGACTGATGTGTCCTTCATTTAGGAGTTCTTTTAATTAAGATGATCATTTTAGTATTGTATGATACCTGTCATATCTGGAAGCTTGTTTTATTGCATTGTGCTGCCTTTGAATTTTCTTGTCAAAAGCTTTAAATCATCCATCATAGTTGAAATCTGGAGATGGGCCTAAAATAAATTAACACTATTTCCTCCTCCTAGTTTCAGTTTTTTGTCCTCAAACATGTGTGTTTTGAGTATATATCTATATTAATGCTTCTGTTGTCTTGAGGAATGAGATTTAGAAGATCTAAATTCACTGTTGTTCTTTTGCAGTTCTGAGATGGGAAGCACAAAAAAGTGAAAAGATAACAAAGAAAAAAATGGTTGTTGTTAATAGTTGATAATTGTGTGTAGGACCAAGGTAAACTTGGCCAATCATGGAATTTCTATAATCAGTAGTAATTTAGAAAAAATGAAGGCAATGATGTTCTAGAATATCTGTTAAAGATTAATGGTTCATGGACTTCCATCCAAAATAGGGAAAGATTACTGTAGAGACAATTACTTAAAGTACATTTCAAATGCAGTGGTTTACTTAGTAGTAATGTTAATATCCATGTTAATCAAACTTCCCCTATTTTCTGCTTAAGAGTTGTCTTCTCTCACGAATTTCATAATGAGCAATTATTTTAATTTGTTACTTTTATATGATGACATATCTGTGGCTATTCTAAATGGAATATGGGTAATATTTGAGAGATATTATTTAAGAGAGTTAAAATGTATGAAAAAACTATTTCACCATGCAGAGGAAAACAAATGAAATTTCAGATACTAGTCAAGGATAATGGTATTTGTTATCAAACAGGAAAATGGGCTTTTATTTTGATAGAGAAGTTATTGTCAAAGATTTCAAATTATAACTGATTTATAACTAAAAGGGAATATTCCAAGTCTTATTTTCTTCTGAAGCTTGTAGAATCAGCTTCCTACCTCCTCAGCACTCAGGTTATTTCTCATATAGAAAAGTTTCATGATAGAAACTATCAACAATGTATTACAATAATCAAAAAGAATATTGCTTACAACTTTGAACCACAATGATGTTTGGATTAAAGATTTTTATTTGCTTTTATGGATAAAAAGTTTTCATCTTACAAATATTTGGGGTTTGGCACAAAAACATGGAATATTTACAAATAAAAATATGTGTGTATAGGAAGTTTTTTTAAAATTATAAAACATTATACAATCACAAGGGTTACATTAATTGCCCAAAGAGATGTTAGAATATAATGAAATGTGATTGTTTTAAAAAAAACAACAAGAATGAATTTAGATACTTTAAAAATTTATCTCATAGCATCAATTCTGATATCATTTCCTTTGTCCAAATAATGTAACAATTTTAATATGTACTGTCTCTTTTAGGACTGGATCTGCCATTTATGATGATGCCTCATCCCCTACTTCCAGTCAGCTTACCTCCTGCATCAGTTGCCATGGCAATGAATCAGATGAACCATCTCAATACTATTGCCAACATGGCTGCTGCAGCCCAGATTCACAGTCCACTCTCCAGAGCTGGGGCCTCTGTTATAAAGGTAAGAATCACAATTTAGAAGAGAACAAAGGTATTATTTAATGTAAATTATGATAAAATATTAGCAATACCACTGGATCTTCAATAGTAACACTAAGCTCATTGGCTCAGTTGGTTAGTATCCAGTATTAATGAGTTTGATTTCTGACTAGGCCTTTTAGCCTTTTTTAGTTCATTTATTTGTTTTCATTCCATGGTCATAGATTACACCTTTAGTTATAGCTTCCTGTCTGCAAATATGTGTACATTGTGTGGGAGGTGTGGCAAGGCTAATGACAGAATAGTAGAATGTGCAAAAAACATTCCCATTGCTGGAGTAAAACAAGTAAACGCTGTGTATCATCTTTGTATTTTAGAGTTAATTAATTGTGAGGTCATATCAACCACACAGATTTTGTAGTCACACAGACCCAGATTCCAGTTCTGGTTCTCTCACTTACTAGCTGAATGACCTTGGGTATGCCCCTTAACCCATTTGAACTTGTTTCCTCATCTGTAAATTGAAGTTCGTTGTAACAAACAATCCCACTTTTCCCATTAGCTGTCTGGAATAACGTGAGTAAATTATATATTAAAAACTGTGAAGTATTAAATGTTTATTATCATTTGTACCATTATAATCATTATTAGAATAACACTTTTCAATATTTCATGACCATTGGATAATGAAGCACAAAGGAGATTTCATAATCCCTGCGTTTTTGCTGTCTTTGCCTTATCTCTATTAGTTTGGCATTTGGCCTCCCTGCTCTACTTTCAAGTAGCATGTGAGCTATGCTTTTGAGTAATTTTTTATTTTGGTGAAGGGATGATATAAAGACGTATAAGGATCTAAAGAGTATACTTTGGTAAAGCAGAGGGTCAGGGAAAAAGAGAAAGACCTTCAACAAGATGGATTGGCACAGTGGCTGCAACAGTGGGCTCAAGAGTAGCAATTACTGTGAGGATGGCTCAGGACCAGGCAATGTTTCATCCTATTATACAAAGGATAACTATGAGTTGTACCAAGTCAACGGCACCTATGAACAACAAGAATAGT
>NW_006922131.1:1049935-1053675 GCF_000298275.1 Orycteropus afer afer
GTGATGGGCATCGCAACTTAATCACCAAGTATTGTAGAAGTTCAGATAAGGGAGAGATCATACCTAGCTTTTCAAAGTATCAGGAAAGGTATTTCATTTGATGGATTTGAACTGGGCCTTGATATATTCATATGAATTTAATAGATAGACATTGGGGCAAAGGAAATAAAGACAGGAAAAGTATGAAATTTTGGACACCATTATTCCATTTTAAAATTAACTTCTAGTTTGGAGATCCTCTAAAACACTAAAGAAAATTAAAAACAAACCTTTGTAGGAAAAAAAAAAAAACAAAGTTGATAACTTTTATTCAGGTCCATATATATAATTCCTTGGTCAAGTGGAATAGTGTTGCCTGTAAAGACTGTGGTCTTTAATGGGTTAGTCTATCCTAGCTTACTAAAGACCTTTATAATTGAGAGAATAAACTGGGAATAAGAGTTATCTCTGAGAAAAATCACCTGTTAAAATAACATTCCCATGATTTTGAAACTATGTGGCTACTAAGTAATCATGACACTGCACACAATTTGGGAAATTCTGTTAAGGAACAAAACACAACCTAAAGTAATGTCATTGTCATCCTTTGAAATAATGAATAAATATATTCAGCAAAGGCCTGCTTTTGACTCTTTAAAAGCACATTTGATTTGTCTTCATAAAGACCATTTCTCAGATTAAGTCACCTCCATTTTGGTTGAATGTTTGGAAGTTTGGGAAGAATTGTGAAGAAGTTGATCAAAGAGGCACTTGGAGATGGGATTCATAACTAGCATTTGATTATTGGTACAGATGATGATGGAAATGGAAAGAGGAATCATCTCCTTAATCCAAATATTTTTAATTTATTAAAGCAATATAACTCTACTTTCATTTACTGCTGATTGGTATATTTTATATCCAGCCTTTTTTGAAAAGAAAGTGAGAAGTTTCTCAAGCATACAATTGTATGCTACTTTTTAAAAGTTGACATTCCATCGCACGCATATTTAAGTTCTGCCAGATGCTCAGAAAATATTTTACACTATACAGAAATTAGATCTACTTTTATATATATTTATTTTGACTAAAGTAAGTTGATAAGTTGTTGTTGTTGTTGGGTGTCATCAACCCAGTTCTGACTCATATCAACTCTATGTACAAATAGCGAAATACTGCTCTGTCCGTGCCATCCTCAAAATTGTTGTTATGTTTGAGCCCATAGTTGTAGCCACTGTGTCAATCCATCTTTTTGAGTGTCTTCCTCTTTTATGTTGACCCTCTACTTTTTCAAGCATAGTATCTTTCTTCAGGGACTTGTTCCTCCTAAAAACATGACCAAAGTATGAGAGACAAAGTCTCACTATCCTTACTTCTAAGGAGCATTAATCCAAGACAGATTTGTTTATTCTTCTGGCAGTCCATGATATATTCAGGTTTCTTTTCCAACATCATAATTCAAACGTGTCATTTCTTCTTTGGTTTTCCTTATTCACTGTCCAGCTTTCACATGCATACAAAGCACTTGAAAAGATCTTGCCTTGGCTAGGTATGATCTCTCCCTTATCTGAACTTCTACAATACTTGGTGATTATCTTGCGATGCCCATCCCATTCTATCTTGTTAATATGCCTCAAACACGTACTTGTTGTTTGTCTCCAATTTAATCAGTGAGGTCCTGGAAGACAGAAACTACATCTTATCTAACTATATTTCTCCCATATTTCCTAATGTAACGATATGTGTGTGTGTGTGTGTGTGTGTGTGTATGTCAAAGTATAATATTTAACACTGTAAGAGCAGATTTGCCCAATGTAATATATCATTTGATTTCTTGACTGCTGCTTCCATGGGTGTTATTGTGGATCCAAGTAAAATGAAATCCTTGGCTGCAATCTTTTCTCCATTTATCATGATGTTGCTTATTGGTCCAATTGTGAGGATTTATATTTTCTTTATGTTGAGGTATAATCCATGCTGTAAGCTGTCATCATTGATCTTCATCAGTAAGTGTTTCAAGTCCTCTTCACTTTGAGCAAGCAAGGTTGTGGCATCTGCATATCTCAGTTTGTTAATGAGTCTTCTTCCAATTCTGATCCCAGGTTCTTCTTATAGTCCAACTTCTTAGATTATTTGCTCAGCATACAGATTCAGTAAATATGGTGAAAGTATACAACCCTGATAGACACCTTTCCTGATTAAACCATACAGCATCCCCTTTTTCTATTTGAATGACTGCCTCTTGGTCTATGTACAGGTTCCTCATGAGCACAGTTAAGTTTTCTGTAATACCTGTTATTTGCAATGTTATCCATAATTTATTATGATCCATGCAGTCAAATGCTTTTGTGTAGTTAATAAAACAAAGATAAACATCTTTCGGGTATTCTCTGCTTTCAGCCAAGATCCATGTGATATCCCTTGTTCTACATCCTCTTCTGAATCCAGTTTGAATTTCAGGTAGCTCCCTATATACTGCTCCAACCATTTTTAAATTATTTTCAGGAAAATTTTAGTTGTGTGTGATGTTATTTATATTATTTGATAATTTCTTCATTCTGTTGGATCACTCCTCTTGGAAATGGACACGAATACAGATCTCTTTCAGTCGTTTGGCCAGATACCTGTCATCCAAATTTCTTGGTATAGATGAGTGAGCACCTCAGGCATTGCACTTGTTTGTTGAAACATCTCAATTTGTATTTTGTAAATTCCTGGACCCTTGTTTTTCAACAATGCCTTCAGTGTAGCTTAGACTTGCTCTTTCAGTGCCATTTGTTCTTGATCATATGTCACCTCCTGAAATGGTTGAAAATCAACCAATTCTTTTAGGTATAATAAATGTATATATTTTTTCCATCTTCTTTGGTTGAATCCTGTGTTGTTCATTGTTTTGCCCATAGAATTTTTTGGTATTACAACACAAAGCTTGAATTTTTTTTTTTTTTTCTCAGTTACTTCAGCTAGAGAAATTCTAAGCATATTTTTCTCTTTTGGTTTTCTAAGTCTAGTTCTTTGCACATTTCAATATAATACTTAAATTTTTCTCCTTGTGCCACCTTTTGAAATCTTCTGTTTAGCTCATTTCTTCCATTTACTTTAGCTACTCTACATTTAAGATCAAGTCTCAGAATGTCTTCTGGCATCCATTTTGATATTTGATTTCTTCTGTGTCTTTTTGATTACCTTTGCTTTCTTTGACACCTTTCTACAACTCATTGGATCTATGGTTATTATTATTATTTGTTCAGTGTCATATCTGCTCTTGAGATGATCTCTAAATTAGGTAGTATATACTCAGGGTGTTATTTTGCCTCTTCTGGAGGTGTTTAAATTTCTCTCAGTTTCAATTTGAACTTGCATATGAACAATTGATCATCTGTTCCATAGTCAGCCCCTGGTCTTTTTCTGGTTGATGATTTTGAGCTTCTCCATCATCTCTTTCCAAAAATGTAGTTGATTTGATTTATGTGTGTTCCATCTGGTGAGGTCCATATGTATACTTGCTGTTTATGTGGTTGAAAAAAGGTATTTGCAATGAATAAATTGTTGGTGTTGCAAAATTCTGTTATGTGACCTTCATGGTCGTTTCTATCAGCAAGGCCATATTTTCCAACTACTAATCTTTCTAGTTTCTAATTTTAGTATTCCAATCACCAGAAATTATCAATGACTATTGATTGCATGTTTGGATCAATTTCAGATGGCAGAAGTTGGTAAACATCTTCATTTTTTTCCTTTGATTTTATTTTTTCATTTTC
>NW_006922131.1:1054233-1055218 GCF_000298275.1 Orycteropus afer afer
ATATCAGGCAGTATTCCACTGCTAATTATTTGATTTTCAGTGGCCAATTTTTTAAAGAAGTAGACTGCCACATCCTTCCTCCTAGTTTGTCTTAGTCTGGAAGCTCCACTGGAAACTGCCCATCATTGGTGATCCTGCTGGTATTTGAAATACCAGTGGCACAGATTCCAGCATCACAGAAATATGCAAATCACACAATACAACAGCCTGACAGAGCATTGGTGGAAAGATAGTTGATAATGAGACATTTCTTTCAAATGCCTTTGATAAAATTTCTCTACAAATCTATCAGCTGTATATTTCCATCAGTGGATAATATTAAATAAAGAAGATATTTTTTAAAACATTGATTTAAGTGAATGGTGATTTAAAAAAAAAAATTTATTGTGATTTGGATGAAAGTTTACGGAGAAAATTCATTTTTCATACAGCAGTTCATACACATTTTGTTTCATGATATTGAGTGTGATTCCCCAGGATGTAACAGCTCTCTTCCTACTTCCTCCTCACAGTTACCTCTTCCCTGTGCCCTTCCTTCCCATGCACTCCCACTCCCCAGCTGATTCCCTGTGCCCTTCTGTTCTCCCACAATTGACTGCTACAAGGAGTGTATTTACCTGATGTAGATGTTCAGCCCATATGCCTCTCTATTGTTTGGCTGAAATCCATAGAAGTGAGTTCAGTTCCAGACCTGAAGGATAACTAGGAGCTATAGTCTTAGGAATCTCAAAGCTCTATCAGACCAGCAAACCTGGTCTTTATTTTATGATTTTGAGTTCTGTTCCTCATTGTTCTCCCACTCTATTCAGGATCTTCTGCACTGATCCCCCTGCGATTAGTTTACAGTGGTAGCCGGACACCATCTAGTTCTTCTGGTCTCATGGTCATATAGGTCTACCAGTCCCTTGGACTAATTGTTTCCATATGTTTTTGGTTTTCTTCATTCTTATTTCCTCTGGACAAGGAGAGACTCATTTGCAGTCAC
>NW_006922131.1:1055908-1061205 GCF_000298275.1 Orycteropus afer afer
GTTCCATCCCCTCCCCTTCCATCCCTGGTAACCAACAAAAAGAATTTTCTTCCATATATAAACTTTTCCTTAACTTTTTACAATGGTGACCTAATACAATATTTGTCCTTCTGTGATTGAATTGTTTCACTCAGCATAATGTCCTCCAAGTTCATCCATGTAAATTCTACACTATTCTTTAGCATAGTATTCCATTGTGTGTATGTACCATAGTTGGTTATCCATTCTGTTGTTCTTGGGCACTTAGATTGTTTTCCATCTCTTGGTTATTGTGAATAATGCTGCAATGAACATGGGTGTGCATATATCTATTCTTGTCCTGTCTCTCACTTCTTTAGAATATATACATAGTAATGGGATTGCTGGATCAAATAGTATTTCTAATTCCAACTTTTTAAGGTATTGCCATACTGATTTCCACAGTGGTTGTATCATTTTACAGTCTCACTAGCAGAGTATGAGAGTCCCAATCTCTTTCTTGTAGTTTAACTTTGCTATTAGTGCCGGGGTCAGGTAGTATCTCATTGTTGTTTTGATTTACAACTCTATAGTGGCTAAAAACACTCACTCACTGCCGTGGAGTCAGATATGACTCATAGTGACCCCTTCTTAGGTTTCCAAGGTGGTATCACTACGGAAATAGATTGCCCAATCTTCCTTCTGAGGAGTGGCTGGTGGGTTTGAACCACCAGATTGCCTAAAGGAAGTCTTTGGAAGCACATAAAATTTAATTTTTAGAACGTCCCATTCATCTATTTTATCTTCTACTGTTTGTGCATTTTGGGTTATGAGTGATAGTCAATTTATGCCATATATTTAAAAAAAAAAAAAAAAACTCACTGTCATAGAATCAGATCCTATTCATAGTAACCCCTCCTTGGCTTTCTGAGGCAGTATGGCTACAAAAGTAGATTGCCCAATCTTCCTTCTGAGGAGTGGCTGGTGGGTTTGAACTGCCAGCCTTCTGGTTAGCAGTCAAACGCCTTAGGCACTACACCATCAGAGCTCCAATGCCATATATTCTAACTCACTGCCAGAGAGTCAGATCTGACTCATAGCGACCCCTCCTTGGGTTTCCGAGGTTATATCAATACAGAAACAGATTTCCCAACCTTCCTTCCGAGAAGCGTCTAGTAGGTTTGAATCACCAGCCTTCTGGTCAGTGGTCATATGCCACAGGCACTACACCACCAAATTTGTCCCTATTTTTTCCTTGAGGAATTTCATAGTTTTGGGTTTCACATTTAAGTCTTTGATCCATCTGGAGTTAGTTTTTCTGTATGGTATGAAGTACAGATTTTGTTTCATTTTCCTGCTAATGGATATCCAGTTTTGCCAGCACCGTTTGTTAAACAGACAATTGCTTCCCCATTTAATGGACTTCAGCCCTTTGTCAAAGATCAGCTGACCATAGTTCTATGCATCTATTTCTGGGTTTTTAATTCTATTCCACTGGTCTATGTGTCTGTCATTGTACCACTACCAGGCTCATTTGACTACTCTGGCTATATAGTAGGTTTTGAGATCTGGGAGTGTGAGACTTCCTATTTATTTATTTATTTTTCAATTGTACTTTGCTTATCTGAGGTACCTATCCTTTCCATATAAAATTAGTGATTGGTTTTTCCATACCCTTAAAAAATGTTGATGAGATCTGAATTGGGATTGCATTGCATGTATAGAATTCTTTGGGTAGTAGTGACATTTTCACAGAGTTCAAACATCCTATCCACGAGCATGGTTTGTTTTTCCATTTATATAAATCTTATGGTTTCTTGAAGTAGTGTTCTGTAGTTGTCTTTGTACAAGCTTTTGTGTCCCTGTTAAGATTTATTCCCAAGTATTTTATTTTTTTAGTGGCTATTATAGATAGTATTGATTTCCTTTTCAGCAATCTCTTTGCTAGTGTAGAGGAATCCAACTGATTTTTGGATGTTGATCTTGTATCCTGTCACTATGCTAAATCTCTCAATTAGTTCCAGTAGTTTTCTTGCTGATCTCTTGTGTTCTCTATGTATAGGATCATATCATCAGCAAATAAGGATAGTTTTATATCTTCATTTGATTGCCTTTGATTTCCCTTTCTTGCCTTCTTGCCCTGGCTAGGACTTCCAATACAATGTTGAATAGAAGTGGTGATAGAAGGCATCCTTGTCTGCTTCCTGTTTGCAAAGAGAATGGTTTCAGTCTCTCTCCTTTGAGAATAATGTTGGCTATTGGTTTTGTATATATTCCCTTTATTTTGTTGAGGAATTTCCCTTCTATTTCTATTTTGCTGAGAGTTTTTATCAGGAATGAGTGTTGAGTTTTAGCAAATGCTTTTTCTGAATCGATTTATATGATCATGTGGTTCTTTTCCTTTATTTTACTTATGTGATGGATTACACTGATTGTTGTTCTAATGTTGAACTATCCTTACATACCTGGTATGAACCCCACTTGGTCATAATTCATTATTATTATTATTTGTTATGTTGTTACAGTCTATTGGCTAGGATTTTGTTGAAGATTTTTACACCTTTGTTCATGAGGGATATTGGTCTGTAGTTTTCCTTTTTAGTGCTGTCTTTTCCTGGTTTTGGTATTAAGGTTATGCTTGCTTCATAAAGTGAATTTGGGAATATTCCATCCTTTTCTATATCCTGGAATAGTTAGAGTAGGATTGGTGTCAGTTCTTCTCTGAACATTTGGTAGAACTCTCCAGTGAAACCATTGGGGCCATGACTTTTTTTTTTTCTTGATAAGTTTTTTTATGATCTTTTCGATTTCTTCTTTTGTTATGAATCTGTTCAAATTTTCCACCTCAGTCTGTGTTAGTTTAGGTAAGTAGTATGTTTCTAGAAATATGTCCATTTCTTCCAGATTTTCAAATTTGTTAGAATACAGTTCTTCATAGTATCATCATAATATCCTTATTTCAGTTGGTTCTGTTGTGACACTGCCCAGTTCCTTTCTTATTCATGTTTTCTGTTTGCATCTTCTTGATTTCTTTTCTTAAGTTTGTCAATTTCATTCATCTTTTCAAAGAACCAATTTCTAGTCTTGTTGAATTTTTTCTGTTGTCTTTCTATTTTGTGTTTCAATTTTTTTTTTTTTTTTTTTTGCTCCAATCTTTATTATTTCTCTTCTTCTGGTGACTGTCAGGTTTTTTGCTACTCTTTTTCTAATTGTTGGAGATGTTGGGTTAAGGTGTTGATTTTGGCTCTTTCTTCTTTTTTGATGTGTACATTTATTGCTATATAAATTTCTCTCTGATCACTGCTTTTGTTGTGTCCCAAAGATACTGGTATGTTGTGTGTTCATTCTTGTTCGTTTGAAGGAATTTTTAATTTCATTTTTTATTTTGCCTATCACCCAGTCATTTTGAAGGAGGGTGTTATTATGTTTCCTTGTGTTTGCTCTTTTTCCATTGATCTTCCTACTGTTGATTTCTCATTTTATAGCATTGTGATCAGAGAAGATACTTTGCAGTATTTCAATGTTTGTAAATCTATTTGAGCTTGCTTTGTGGCCTAACATATAGTCTATTCTGGAGAATGTTCCGTGTATACAGGAAAAAAAATGTATATTGTGCTGTTGTTGGTTGAAGTGCTCTGTAGATATCTATAATGTCAAGTTTGTGGATTTTATTGTTTAGCTCTTCTGCATCGTTGTTGAGTTTTTTTTCCAGTTGTTCTTTCATTGACAGTGGTGTTTTAAAGTCTCCTATTATCACTGTGGATTCATCCATTTATCTTTCAATTCTGTTAAAGTCTAATTTATGTAATTTAGGGACCTTTCATTGGGTGTATATATATTTATTATGGTTATATCCTCTAGTTCAAATGATCCTTTAATCACTTGAATTATATAATGTCCTTCCTTGTCTCTTGTGGTGGTTTTTGTCTTAAAGTCAATTTTATCAGAAATTATTATTGTCCCTGTTCTTTTTGGTTGCCATTTGCTTGATATATCTTTTTCCAACCTTTGATTTTTCATCTATTTTTGTGTTTGTCTGTAAGGTTTGTCTCTTGTAGATAACATAATGCAACCAATGCTGTGGTATCGGATCAAACTCATAGCGACCCTTCCTGTCCTTGAGTTTCCAAGGTGATATCACTATGGATGTAGATTGTCAAACCTTCCTACCAAGGAGTGGCTGGTGGATTTGCACCATCAGCCTTCTGATTCGCGGTCAAATGCCTTAGGCACTATTCCATCAGACGCCTGTAGATAGATAGCATATTGATGGGTTGTGTTTTCTTATCCAGTCTGCAACTCTCCGTCTCTTGAACAATGCATTTATTCCATTTACATTCAGTATAATTATCTGCAAGTATGATTCTGTTGCCATCATTTGGTTATGTGGTTTTTTGTGGTGTTGCTGATTTCTTTGTTCCATATACTTTCCTTGGTGAGCTCATTCTGTTTATGAATTTTGTTATAATTTCCTTTGATGGTATAATTTTAATATTTGCTAAATATTTATGCTTATCTTTTTTTTTATTTTGTTGCAAAGTTTTATTATTTTTCTTTGAGGTTACCTTGTGATTTATAGTTGTTGTCCCAACTTTAGAACAGTGTGTTCTATTTTGCAATTGTCTTGAATTCCTCACCATTTAGAAGTTTTGTAACTACACTCTTTTTCCCTCTTTTTAGTTTGTAGTTGTCCTCATTTCCCAATTGATGTCTCTGGTTCTCTATTTATGATCTTGTAAGCTTATTTACTTTGGATGCTTCCATAACTAGGTTGATTTTTGGGTTATGTCATCATGTGTGTTAATGGTCAGTTGTTGTTCACTATTCTTGGTTCTCTGTTCAAAGAACTCCCTTTAGCATCTCTTGTAAGTTTGGTCTTGTTTTAACAAATTCCCTTAATTTCTGCTTATCTTGAAATGTCCTAATTTCACCCTCATATTTGAGGGACAGTTTTGCTGGCTATATAATTCTTAGGAACTATGGTAACATAGGCCTAAGGTACTTGCTTGCTAACCAGGAAGCTGGCAGTTCAAACCCACCAGCGACTCCTCAGATGGAATATGGGGCAACCACTTCCATAGTGATACTGCCTTGGAAACCCAAGAAGGGGTCGCTGTGAGTCGTTTTTGGAATTTTTTTTTATCATATTAGGGTTTTATATATACAATCCCATTGCCTTTTCACCTACATCATTTCTGCCAAGAAATCAGATCTTAGTCTTATTGTTGTTGTTGTTGTTGTTCTGTGCCGTCGAGTCAGCCCCGACTCATAGCGACCCCTCCTTGGGTTTCCGAGGCAGTATCACTACGGAAGTAGGATTGCCCAACCTTCCTTCCGAG
>NW_006922131.1:1061580-1063394 GCF_000298275.1 Orycteropus afer afer
TTTTGATCTTTTTTTCTGATTTATCCATTGACAAAGTAGTATTGAGGGATTTGTCTTTAATCTCACTAATTCTATCTTCCATTGATTTGATTTTAATCCTTTGCCTGTTCAATGTGTTATCTATTTCTGAAATTTTATTATTCTTCTTCTGAGTTCCTATCTTTACATTTTGTGTCATTTCTAATTTTTCATTTACTTTGTCATTTTGTTCTTGTATTGTCTTCCAAATTTTTCTAGGGTTTTGTCTGTCTTTTTCTTAATTTTGTCAGTGTTTCCTTGATCTGTCTCTCAATCCATTGAAGGTTCCTAAATATAATTCTTCTCAATTCTTTATCAGGGAGTTCCAATGCTGCTTATTCCTCAGGGATGAAGTCTGGGTCTTTGTCTGGACCCATATTTTTACTACTTTATCTCACTTCTTTGTATGGATTGTGATGGTGATGGTCTCTTGCCTCCAAGAGATTGTGATGTTGCTGTATTTATATTTAATTCGTAATTGTATGTTAGTGTGATTCACACAAGATTTTTTTCTTTGTTTTGTTTTGATGTGTCTGAGTAAGCAGGGTACGGTGCTCCTCTAATAACTATTTGACAGTACTTATGCACTCACCACTTGTTTCCTGGTGTTAGTGATAGGAAATGAGGGTGAGTGCACAGATCTCTCTTTTTCATGTGGAAGCTGAACAATACACTGCTAGAAAGCTACTGGGTAATAGAAAAAACAAAAAGTGAAAAAATAATTCCTAGAAACAAGTGAGAATGAAGATAGATCTTACCAAAACTTATGGTGCAGAAACAAAACTTATGGGTGCAGTGAAAGCAGTAGTCAGAGATCAGTTTATAACAATAAATGCATATATCAAAAAAGAGGAAAGAGAGAGTTCTGGCAAGATGGCGGACTAGGCACAAAGACTGCACAGACCCTCTTCAACAACGAAAAGGGAAAACAATTAACACAGACACAGAAGATAATCTGGGACCCCTGAGCTTTGAAGAGAAGGATATAGAAGTGGACTAAACCCCAACTAGCAGAAGAATTTGTGTGAAAATACCAAAAAAGGAGACATATGGAGCTGTAGTCTGGCAGCGATCCTGAGCGATCCTGACAGCACAGACAGCTTGGAGATTCCCAAGCACTGGTAGGAACTGAGAATTAACCTAAAAATCACCCTACTAGACAGGGACTGCACACAGGATGGTGCACGGTGGCTGGCGAATAAATGGAGAAGGTGAAGAGAAAGGTGAGCTGAACTGTCGACTTTACCAGTCTGGAGGACGCTGCCATTTTGAAGGTTTAAAAAACGGCTTGCCTATTTTGGATATTTAAAGAGACAGTGCTCTCGCAGATTCCTGGAGCCTAAGAACACTTTCTGCTTTCCAGCAACCCCAAGGACACTTGGGACTTGCAAGACTGAAAAGGTTTTGATGGTTATTCAATTGTGATTTGTGTCTAAATGAGTGGGAGACAACAACAGTCCCCATAAGACACAACTACATCCATAACTCCTGCAACTTCACTTACTGAGTGAGAGCCAATACCTTCTTCTCCACCAATGGGCCAATGATAAAAAACCACCAAGAAGAGCCTGAATCACCCTTGGCTGTTCTTCACAAACAGTTAAGAGAGATCTAAATAGAACAACACCACGATGCCTTGGAAACAAAAGACCAACACAGTCCACACAAAGAAGCAGGATGAATGGGTAGAAACAAGGGAGCAGGATACAGACCCAGAACACATCCCTGAGGAAGAACCAGCATTGAACTCTTTGATAAGGAATTCAAAAGAATTATCTTTAGGTATCTTCAAAGGA
>NW_006922131.1:1064726-1069499 GCF_000298275.1 Orycteropus afer afer
ATTAAATGCACCACTCAAGAGATGGAGAGTTGCAGATTGGATAAGAAAACAAAACCCATCAATATGCTGCCTACAAGAGACACACCTTAGAGATATAGCAAAAATAGACTAAAAATCAAAGGTTGGAAAAAGATATGCCAAGAAAATGGCAACTGTACATTGAAAGACTTCATCAAAATTGTAAAAAGAGAACCTACAGATTGGGAGAAAATATTTGCCAATGACATACCTGACAAAGGACTTATCTCCAAAATGTATAGGAAACTTCAACACCTCAACACCAAAAAGACAAACAATAAAATTCAAAGATGGGCAAGGTACATGATCAGGCACTTCACTAAAGACGATATACTGGCAGCCAACAAACACATGAGGAATTGCTTGTGATTTTTAGTCATTAGAGAGATGCAAATCAAAACAACGATGAGATATCACCTCACCCCAACAATAATACAATGGCAAAGTTCAACAGGGCAGAAAATAACAAATGTCGGCGAGGTTGTGGAGAGATTGGAACTCTCATACACTGCTGGTGGGATTGTAAAATGGTACAACCATTGTGGCAAGTGGCATGGCGTTTCCTTAAAAAAATGAAAATAAGAATATCATTTGACCCAGCAATTCCATTACTAGGAATATATCCTAAAGAGGTGAGAGGCAGTGCATCAACAGACATATGCACACCTATGTTCATTGCAGCACAATTCACTATAGCAAAGACATGGAAACAACCTAAATTCCCATCAACAGATGAATGGATAACCAAATTAGGGTACATTCACACAATGGAATACTATGCTACATTAAGAGCAATGAAGGATGTGCGAATCATCTCACAATGTGGATGAGCCTGGAGGGCATTATGCTGAATGACATAGGTCAGTCACAGAAGGACAAATATTGTATGAGCCCATCACTGTAAAAAGACAAGAAATGGTTTGCTTAAGGAAGGTAACTCACTTTGTAGGTTACTGGGGTGGGGAGGGAATAACTTCAGGCTAGTTGGAGTACACATGCTGAGGTTGGGGAGGGGAGGGATGGTATGGAAAGAGTCTGACCACCATGATAACATTGGGGAAAGTGAGGACACTTATTTGTGCACATAAGTTTATAGAAGACAGAAGCGAATACTAGTATATCTACAATACTGCATTACTGTTAACCAAACACCAGACAAAAGATAAACATATAAACTGCTGAGAATAACAGATGGGGGTCAGTGAACAGGAGTATACTCTAGACCAAGGATAGATTCAGCTTAGGCTAATCTTGCACAGATATTAGTGACACAAAATACCTGGAATCCTTACAGAAACAACAGAAGACAGACATAGAGTAATCCTCACAGACAGCCAGACACTTTGGGAGAGAGATCCAACAGATCTACAAACTCAGGATCATAGTATTGAGGGACACCAGACTAAATTGCCACAACAAAATACATAAAAATCTTGTCCCACAACCTACATTGGTGAGTATCGACTGGGGTCTTAAAAGCTTTCAAGCAGCCATCTAAGATGCAGCTATTTGTCTACTACTGTTGGAAGCAAAGACGAGTGCAAAAAATCAAGGGCATTTGGAAACAATCAGCCCTAGGATATGATGGACCTTGAGACCAGAAGAACTAGATGGTGCCTGGCAACCAATGCCAACCATTCGGGAAAGGATAAAAACTGGAGATCCTGAACAGAGGGAGAGGAAGAAACATGGAACAAAATCCAAAAACACAATAATGACCAGAATTACTGGTCGGATAGAAGTCAGGACCCCCAATACTATGGCCCTGGGATACATGCTAGGCCTGAATAAAACTCACTCCCAGAGGCTGGCTCTCAGACCAATAGTAAACAAGACATACACACAAAACACTCAACCCCGGGTGATGTACCTACATACTCTATGGAGATGGATCCCTTGGAGCAGTCATCCACGGGGCACTAGAGGGGCAACATTTCCATGGAGGAAATGCAGGACACACAGAAGTGCATAATTATGAGGGCCATGGGGGGATGGGGTACTGGGAACGGAGGAGAGTGGATTAGGATTGGGGATGGTAATTGGGGAATGAAACCAAATGTACATGAAATGTTGAATGCAAAAGAAACTCTGCTCTGTAAATATGCACCTAAAGCACAATTAAAAAAAAATAAAGAAGAAGAAGAAGAAAGAAAGAAAAAGAACTGGTTTAGAGCTGTTTTCATGAAAGAGGGGGAAAAAAACTTCCAAATGGAGAGGAAGACAGGACTACGTCCTCATAGAACAGTCAGTTCCAAAATTAAAGAGACAAGAATTCACTCCAGGGTAACCATAGAGAAAATTAACAATTCCCCTAAGAAAACCCAGAAAGAAGGAAAACATATGGGCTTAGTAAGCACAAAATCAACAATAAGGAAGAAATGAGAAGAAACACTTGATAACAAAATGAGCTCAGCAGAGAAAATATTTGGACCAAGGAAATCACCAACAGCACAACAAAACTCACAAAAGAATGATAGCAATTATTTCACACCTATCAGTAACTACACTCAATAAGAATGGAATAAATGCACCAGTCAAGAGAAAAAGAGTGCCTGGTTGGATAGGAAAAGAAGACTCATCGATATGCTGCCTACAAGGGACCCTCCTTAGACACAAATATAAAAATTAATTAAAAATTAAGGATAGAAAAAAATACATCAAGCTAATGGTAACCAAAAAAGAACAGGAGTTGCAATATAAATTTCTGATAAAATAGACTTCAAGGTGAAAAACAGCATAAGGGACAAAGAAGGACACTACATGATACTACAATGGTCAATTGACCAAGAAGGCATTACCATAATAAATATGTATGTTGTTGTTGTTATGTGCCATCGAGTTGGCCCCGACTCATAGCGACCCCTTCTTGGGTTTCCGAGGCAGTATCACTACGGAAGTAGGATCGCCCAACCTTCCTTCCGAGGAGTGGATGATATATGTATACTCCCAGTGAAAGTGCTCTATCATATGTGAAGCTAACATTAACTGAACTGAAAGGAAAAATAGACAACTCTATAATAGTTGTAGGAGACTTTAACACACCACTTTTAAGGAGGGACAGAACAACTAGAAAAAAAAAAGACTCAAAAAAGATATGGAAGAACTCAACAACACAATCAACCAACATGACCTCATAGATACATGCAGAGCTCTCCACCCAGCAAAAGCAAAATTCACATTCTTTTCCAGTGCAGGTGGATCACTCTCCAGAATAGATTATATATTAGGACATAGAACAAGCTTCAATTAATTAAAAAACTTTGAAATGCTACAAAGCATCTTCTTGGACAACAATGCTATAAAGTTAGAAATCAATAGTAGGAAGCTCAAGAAAAAATTATCAGACATGGAAGTTGAATAACACACTGCTCAAAAACTACTTGGTAATAGAAGAAATAAAGTGTGAAATAAAAAAAAAATTCCAAGAACAAAAGAGAATGAAGGTACATCTTACCAAAACCTATGAGACATAGTGAAAGTAGTACTCAGAGGTCAATTTATAGCAATAAATGCACACATCAAAAAAAAAAAAAAGGAAGGAAACAAAATCAACACTCTATCTCAACAACTCCACCAACTAGAAATAGAGCAACAAAAGAAACCTACATTATCCACAAGTAAGGAAATAATAGAGATCAGAGCAGAAATAAACAAAGCAGAAAACAAACAAAAAATAATAGAGAAAATAAACAAAACAAGAAGCTGGTTCTTCGAAAAGATTAACAAAATTGACAAACCATTGGCAAATCTAACAAAGAGAAGATGCAAATAACACAAATATTAAATGAAATAGGTGACATCACAACAGAACCAAATGACAAAAGAAAGATATTGACAGAATATTGTGAAGAACTGTACTCAAGAGATTCAAGAACCTGTAAGAGATGGACAAGTTTCTAGAAATAGAAGACCTACCTAAACTTCCCCAGTGGGAGATAGAAGAGTTGAACAGACCCATAAGAAAGGAAGAAGTTGAGCAGATCATAAGAAACTTCCCACAAGAAAAAGTCCTGGCCCAGATGGCTTCACTGGAGAAATTTACTGAACATTCAGGGAAGACTTGACAGCTGTACTACTCACACTATTCCAGGACATATAAAAAGATGGAATACTCCCAAATTCATTTTATGAAGCAAGCATAACACTGATACAAAAATAAGGGTAAGCCACCACTTAAAAGGAAAACTACAGACCAATATCCCTCACAAATATAGATACAAGAATGTTCAACAAAATCCTAGCCAACAGAATCCAACAACATATCAAAAATAATAATAATAATACATCCTGACCAAGTGGGATTCATATCTAGTATGCAAAGATGGGTTCAACATCAGAAAAACAATCAATATAATCTACCACATAAACAAAATAAAAGAAAATAACCATATGATCATATCAATCAATGCAGAAAAGGCATTTGGTAAAATCCAATACCCGTTATCCATTCCTATTCACAACTCTCAGCAAAACAGGAATAGAAGGGAAATTCCTTAACATAATAAAGGGCATATATGCAAAGCCAATGGCCAACATTATTGTTAATGGAGAGAGACTCAAAGCATTCCCCTTGTAAACAGGAACCAGACAAAGATGCCCTCTATCACCACCCCTAGTTAACATTGTATTGGACGTCCTAGCAAGGGCCATATGGGAAGAAAGTGAAATAAAAGGCATCCAAATTGGCAAAGAGGAGGTAAAGCTATCTATTTGCAGATGGCATGATCCTATACATAGAAAACCCAAGAGACTCAA
>NW_006922131.1:1070062-1070674 GCF_000298275.1 Orycteropus afer afer
CTACCCAAAGCAATCTACACATTTAATGTAATCCCGATCCAGATACCATCAACATTTTTTAAGGATATGGCAAAACTAATTATTAACTTCATATGGAAAACAAAAAGACCTCAGATAAGGAAAGCACTATTGAAGAAGAAAAATAAAGTGTGTGGTCTCACACTCCCAGGTCTTAAAACCTACTATACAGCCACAATATTTAAAACAGCATGGTATTTGGTGGAATTGAGGAAGAGGAAGACACAGAGAGTCATAGGAAGTACAGACAACAAAGATGAACCCTTTTGCATATACAGTATTATGTGGTCAATGAAGGCAGACATTGATATACTGGCAGATAGATAGGAGGACAGGGGAAATATTAGGTATATCTATACAGGGGGAAGTGTGCCCAAGACCATGTATAGAGTTGGCAGACAATGTTTCTACAAGTGTATTTATATATTCTGTAAGAATTCCAGGTATATAGTAGAGCTGACAAGGGGCAAGTTTCTTGTCACTTCTTGGCCACAGCCAGCTACCCAGAGGGAGTGAGTTTGGACCATTGTTGCAGGGGACATCAAGCTCAATTGGCATAACATACTACACAAAACATTGTTCTACCTCCTACTT
>NW_006922131.1:1071392-1074758 GCF_000298275.1 Orycteropus afer afer
AGCTGTTGCATTGTGGTAAATTGTAGTCAATGTCATGAGAAAAAGTTTATGTGAGCTGCTGTATGAAAAATGAATTTGCTCTGTAAACTTTCAAAAAAATCAAAATTAAAAGAAAAAAACAGCATGGTATTGGTACACTCATCAACAGATAGACCAATGGAACAGAATTAAAAACCAGAAATAGAGCCATGCATGGATGGACAGCTGATCTTTGACAATGGACCGAAACCCATTAAAAATGGAAGAGATAGCTTCTTTAACAAATGGTGCTGGCAAAATTGGATATCCACCTGCAGAAAAATGAAACAAGACCCATACCTAACCCCATACACAAAAACAAACTCAAGTTGGATCAAAGACTTAAATGTAAAACCCAAAACTATAAAGCTCATCAAAGATAAAATAGGGGCAAATCTAGAGGCCCTAATTTACAACCTAAATGGACTATCAAGCATAACCCAGAATGCACAGGAGGTGGAAGAGAAGCTAGATGACTGGAACCTTTTAAAAACTAAATTTTAATGTGCATTGAAAGACTTCTCCAAAAGGGTAAAAAGAGAACCTGCAGATTGGGAGAAAATATTTGCCTATGATATATCTGACAAAGGACTTATCTCCAAAATGTATAGAAAACTTCAGCACCTCAATGCCAAAAAACAAGCAGTCCAATTCAAAAACCGTCAAGGGACATGAGCAGACACTTCACTAAAGGTGATATAGTGGGAGCCAACAAACACATGAGAAATTCCTCACAATCGTTAGCTATGAGAGAGATGGAAATCGAAACAAAGATGAAATATCATCTCACCCCCGCAATAATAGCAAAGTTCAATAGGACAGAAAATAACAAATGCTTGTGAGGTTGTGGAGAGATTGGAACTCTCATACACTGCTGGTGGGAATGTAAAATGGTACAGTCATTGTGGAAAATGGTAGGACGTTTCCTTAAAAAACTGAAAATAGAAATACCATTTGATCCAGCAATTCCATTAGTAGGCACATATCCTAAAGAAGTAAAAGGCAGGGCATGAATGGACATATGCACACCCATGTTTATTCCAGCACAATTCAGCATAGCAAAGAGATGGAAACAAACTAAATCCCCATCAGCAGATGAAAGGATAATCAAATTATGGTACATTCACACAATGAAATACCATGCTACAGTAAAGAATAATGAAGAATATGCAAATCATTTCACAATGTGGATGAATCTGGAGGACACTATGCTGAGTGAAATAAGTTAATTGCAGAAGGACAAATATTGTGTAAGCTCATTATTTTAACAAGTCAAGGAAGGGTTTCTTTAGGGAAGGGAACTCACTTTGTAGGTTAACAGGGATGGGAGTTAAGGGGAGGGAAAGTTTCCGACTAGTTGTGGGCCACATGTTGATTTCGGTAAGAGGAGAGATGGCATGGAAAGAGTCTGTGACCAGCATGATATCACTGGGGAAAGGGAGGACACTGAAATATGAGCATAAAATATAGACAACAGAGCCTAGTATCAGTATATGCCCAATACTGCATTACCACTAACACCAAACACCAGGTGTTTAGATAAATTCATAGACAATTGAGAAGATCAGATGGGGTCAGCAAACAGGAATGTACCCTAGACCAATAATAGATTTACCTGAAGATAATCTTGCATAGATACTAGTGATACAAAATAACCACAATCATTACAGAAGCAACAGAAGATAGAGTTGAAGTAATACATCAGAGACAGCCAGTACACCTTGGAAGATAGAACCACCAGGCCTGCTGACTCAGGATTATAGTATTGGGGACACCAAGCTCAATTGGCACAACATAATACATAAAAATCTTGTTCCATAACCTAGTTTTGTGAGTAGTGACTAGGGTCTTAAAAGCTTTTGAGCAGCCATCTAAGATGCAGCTCATGGTCTCTTCTTGTCTGATGTGAAGTAGAGTGAAGAAAATCAAGGGCATTTGGAAACAATTAGCCCAGGGATATGATGGATCTTGAGACCAGAAGAACTAGATGGTACCTGGCTACCAATGCCAACCACTCAGGAAGGGATCAAAACTGGAGATCCTGGATAGAGTGGGAGGAAAAACGTGAAACAAAATTCAAAAATACAGTAACGACCAGAATTACTGGTTGGATGGAATCTGGTGGGACCCCCAAGATTATAGCCCTGGGATGTACTTCATGCCTGATATAGGACTCATTCCCGAGAACTGTCTCTCAGCCCAACAGCAGAAAGACATGCAGAACACACAACCGAGGGCGATGCACCCACCTACTCTACAGAGATATACCCCCTTGGAGCAATCAGCCATGTGGTACCAGATAGGCAGCATTCACATGGAGAAAAACCTGGACAGACAGGAAAATATAATTAAGAAGGGCACAGGGAAAGGGGATCACAGGGAAGGGAAGGGAGGAGAGTGGGTTAGTGTTGGGGATGGTAATTGGGAAGTGAAACCAAATGTACATGAACTGTTGAATGTAAAACAAATACTGCTCTGTAAATTTGCAACCAAAGCACAATAAGTAAGTAAATAAATAAATAAATAAAAACAGGGGAGTGAGGCAGGACACCCATGTTCCTTCACAGCACACAGACAGGGATGGAATTCCTGCTGGTCCAGAAGGTGGATGGAGTTTTGGGTGGACATACTTCTGTTCACCAAGAGGGTGTGGTTTATAAGAGCAACAGTGAGAATATCACACCTTTCCAGTCAGCAGTCTCCAGTGTGGTTGCCCATGCTGTCCTTGGTAAGAAGAGCCTATTCTTAGGTGACTGGGATCTTAACACTGCTGCTTTAGATATCCAAAATGGCTGCACTACTTGTAAACAATCAAAATGGCTGGACCCTCCAGACAGCCAAAAGTACACAGCTCAGTTTGTCTCCTTCTTCGCTGTTTCCCTTTTTAGTCATCAGCCACCAGTGCAGTTAACCATGCAGCCCTTGGTAAGCAGGGCTGATTTTTAGTTACTACTCAGGTCCTAACAGCACTTGTAAATATTCATAGTGTCCATGCTCTCAGGATAGTTGACAGTCCGCAGCTCCATTTGTCTCCTTATTCACTGTTTTCATTCAGGTTCTTATACTGTTGTTGTTGTTGTATTCAATCCACTTCTGTATCCTTCCTTTCAAAGCTCAGGTCTCCAGGATTAACTTTGGTATCTTTATTAGTTGGTTTCTCTTTCCTTTGTTGAAGAGGGTCTGTGTAGCTTGTCTGTCTATTGTGCCATCTTTGAGAAGTTTTAAATATTGTTGCCATTTTGTTAGTTTTTCAAAAAGTGTTATTGTGTAATAGTGTTGTTGTTGTTATGTGCCATCAAGTCAGACCTGACTCATAGTGTCCCATCCTTGGGTTTCTGAGGCTGTATC
>NW_006922131.1:1075894-1076688 GCF_000298275.1 Orycteropus afer afer
ATGCTTAGAAAGAAATATCATACTATGAAATTGAATTTGTTTCTGACAAAACTGTTCTAAGTTAAGGAAATTCACAAAATCCTCTTTTCTATGTATAATACAGGTGATTATAATGTCACCTTCTAGAATCTCTCTCATTAAAGGTCTTCCAGGTATTTCCATTTTTAAATCCCTGTTTTCAACAATTTAGAACACAGCTCAAAACAAAAATAAATCTGTATCATGTACTTGATATATACACTAATAGACCAGGGGACATGTTAAGAATGCCAAAATATATTTAGTTGAATTAAAATTTTTGAAAATTCATAAAAAGGACTGCCAAATTTATTAATATATTTACATTATTCCTAATGTTTTCTTAGCTTTATTTTTACTTTCAGATAAAACTTTCTTTTTTTCCATATTATCTTAATAAGTCCTTGGATTAAAAAATCAATGACAAATAACTGTGATATTAAAATAAGATTTCAGAGTTTTTCTAAACATTTGTCACTATTTTTTTACAATGGTTTATGCAATGTAGATGCCTGTGGTAATGCTTGTCACTGATGAACATGAGATTCTGATTACAATTTCCATCAGAAGCTGCTCTTACAGCATGTGCTTTGAATATTAGGACTATGTGATACATAGAGGATATTAAGTTAGTGAAAGGCTGGATCTGCAAACTGTATTTAATTTCTAGCATTTAATCAAAAGTCCTGGGAGCAGCTGTTTAACATTTCTGTGCTTCAATTTTACATTCTGCAAAATGGATCTCATTTTATTTATACTTTGTTTCTATATTTATA
>NW_006922131.1:1078124-1080777 GCF_000298275.1 Orycteropus afer afer
TTCCTCAGTTGATGGACATCTAGGTTGTTTCCATGTTTTGGCTATTGTAAATAGTGCTGCAATGAACATGGGCATGCATATATCTGTTCTTGTCATGGTTCTCACTCAAGTCTACATTTAAATGCTGGTTAGGCTAATTTATAAGGCATGATAACTCATAATTTTAATTCAGACAAATCAGTTTGGCATTTGTCAGCAAGCTCATTTATTAACTAATTGAATCAGAAGATGCCACTGATACCTGGTTTAAAAAGTCTATTGCTCCATTTTGTATTTTCCACTTTCATGGAGGCTCAATTATACATCAGGTAGTTTTCAAGGATTGCGTTCCAATAGGTAGACACAAACAACAAACAGTGTAAATTATTATATAACTCCTGATTAAACATTCAAATAGAGAAAATGCTGAACTCATATGTACTATTTGGAAAACGTGCTTTTGCAGAATTTGCTGTTATGTTCTATGAGATCAGGATTCCTCAGTCATATAGCAAGAAGGGAAGCTACATATAATAAATTAAATTGTAATACCTTTGCTGTACTTAAAAGTTTGTTAATAGATGATTTGTTAATGTACTATGTTTGCCTCTAATTTTCCAAGTTCTTTTAAAGGAAGAATGTGGAGATGCAGATAACTGTGATTGAATGTATATTAATGTAGTATATGCATTTTTGTAATGAGACAGTCTACATGTACTTGTTTGAATTCCCATAGAATCAAATGAATATAAAACATACTGTACTTATTCATGACCTTAAAATTTGCCTAGTCAGATAATGTTGAACATAATAATTAAATAAAATTTTCAGGTTATTATAATGGACTTTTATTTTTATATTTTAGGCAAAATTCAATGGTATATGCCTTTTGTAAACCAGCCCTCTAAAAACAACATAAAACAAAAATTTAAAAAACCTCTAATTTATAGCATTTGACAATTTTTATGGTGTAAATACTCCCACTATGGTTGTTTTCAAGCTAACAACAGTTTAACGTTGGCTTAGACAATTACTGAATATTTAACACTTGACTCTAATTTGAATAGGATAAAGACAACATTCTCCTTTTAAAGCATTATACCAAATATGAAAATTTTATCAATTCAAGTTCTCTATGCCAATTTCCCTGCATAATTATTAAAAAAATAAAACAAACTTCTCAAATCAATTCAACTTTCATTTTTTATTCCTTTAGAAAAGTATGACAATTTGAAAAATATCGATAAATATAAATGAATAAGCAATTTGTTTTTCAATTGAAATTATACCACCTTAACACAGACCAGGGTTGAATTGCAAGAATAACGACAGGCTGTGGCTAGTGGCTACCATATTGGACAGTGCTACTGTAGTGGATATATTACTTACTAAGATGCATTAATTCTTGAAAGTGTGTGGATGTTGGAAAATCTGTTAAACTGTAAGCAAATATGTATATTTTCTTTAGAAGTCTAAGCTACTAAATGTTGCCTCATTTCTTATAGTCCTAAAAAGCTGTGGCACTTTATCTTACTTGTTAAAAGCAAAAGAAGCAATATTATTTTAGTCAGATACATAGAACATATCTACTACAGTAGCACTATCCAGTATGGGACCCACTAGCCACATGTGGCTATTTAAATTAATGTAATTAAATTAAATTTTTTGTTCCTAAGTTGCAATTAGCCTTATTTCAATTGTTCCATAGCCACACATGCTTTGTAGCTACTAGATTAGACAGCAGAAAGTTCTGTTGGGCAGCTCTTCTCTAGAACATTAAGTAGGGTGGATAAAATGTCCAGAGTCATCAGTCATATTTGGTAAAGATAGGATAATACAGATTTTAAAAATAAGCAAGTATATTGTAATTAGCCTTGCAATTGACCAGAAAAAAATAGCTATATTTGAATATTGGCTTACTTTACTGTTATTGTCATTGATTTTCGTAAGAAAACAGAAAAAAAAAATAACATAGTTTATTGATTTAACAAATGTTTAATGTGTACAAAGGAATAAATTATACTGTCTTAATAAAAACACAAAAATGAAAAATATATAGGCACTATCCCCAAAATACTATGTACAGTTATATGCAATTTTTTTTGCCTAAGTCATCATAATTTATTAGCTAATTAAGATGTATTCAGAAGCGGATTTTGTTGGAAGTAATATTACATAATAGTTGAGAATATAGGTTCTGAAAACAGATTATTTACCTAGATTTGAACCTCATTTGACCATTCATGGCTATATGACCTTAGGAAAATTACTTAACCTATCTGTGTCTCAATTTCTCCCATCTCTCAATAAAATGGGGATAATAATAGTTCACAACCCATGTGTTAACATGAGGCTTAAATAAGACAAAACATCTTCATGCATGTAGAAGATTATTTGGCACTCAGTAAATGCTCAGTGATAACATTTAGGTATTGAAAGAAGAAGTCCAAACTGCACTGAGGAACTGGCAAAAAAAAAAAAAAAAGCTCTAGGAATTGACAGAATACCCACTGATATGTTTCAATGAACAGATGATGCACTGGAGGCACTTACTCATTCATACCAAGAAATTTGGAAGATTTGGCCAACTGCCTGGGAGATATCAATATTTTTGCCCATGCCAAAGAAAGGTGATCCAACAGAATGTAGAATTTATCAAACAACATAATTAATA
>NW_006922131.1:1081787-1082413 GCF_000298275.1 Orycteropus afer afer
GCACTGGGAAAATCTATTGTAAAAGAACTGTTTAAAGTGTTGAAGAGCAAAGATGTCACTTTGAAGACTAAGGTGTGCCTAACCCAATCCATGGTATTCTCAGTCGCCTCATATGCATGTGAAAGCTGGACAAGGGATAAAGAAGACCATAGAAGAGTCAATGCCTTTGAATTGTGGTGTTGGCAAAGAATACTGAAAATAGCTTGGAGTGCCAAAAGAATCAACAATCTGCCCTGGAAAAAGTGCAGATGGAATTCTCCTTGGAAGCGAGAATGGCCAGACTTCATCTCACTTACTTTGGTCATGTTGTCAGAAGGGACTATTCCCTGGAGAATGATATGGTGCTTGGTAAAGTAGAGGATCAGCTAATGCAAAAAAGACAAGGAGGCCACATCTTCTGACCTCGTCTAACCACACAAGAGGAAGACAGAATCACTATCAGTAGCCCAAGGCCCATTCCTGCAGGGCCAGACATGCTGCCTCCCTCTAGCCCTTACACCAGCCGTTCCTCCTGCAGCATCCAAAGCCTATGTGCTGGGTTCCATAATTCACTGCAGTGGCCACACAGAACTCACAGATTATGGGGTTTATTAGGGAAGCACCAGGCTGCAATTCAAGTTCAGGAA
>NW_006922131.1:1082513-1083255 GCF_000298275.1 Orycteropus afer afer
AGAGAGTTCTGCCTCTAGGAGGCCTCCTTTTGAGCCCAGCAGAGTGGCCAAACCAACCAATAATAACATCAGAATTCCAAACACCTGAGAAAGAGTGGGAACCTCCTAGAACATTGTTTAGTGCCACACCCAACAGAAATACCCCAGGTGGACAACTTTAGCAATCAGGAGCTCCCCAGTTGCTCATGACAAATTCTACCTCGGAGTTTACAAAGACTTATGGGTAGAAAAGCCATACTAAGTAATTTACTACACTGCAGCCAACAAGGGGAAGACCCTCACTAAAATAGATTGACACTGGCTGCAATGAAGAGCTCAAATATAGCAAGGATTGTTAGGATGGCATAGGCCTGGGCAGTGTTTCATACTGTTATACGTACGGTCACCATGAGTCAGAGTCAACTTGAGGATACCTAACAACTAACAATAAATTTTAATTTATTTATGTTTTACACTCAGGAATTCATATAGAAATAGTAATAAGTGAGAACCAATGTCATGGCTAGACTATATGAAGAAGACCATGGCATCAGGATTGGAGGAAGACTCATTAACAAGCTGTAATATGCAGAAGACACAACTTTCCTTGCTGAAAGTGAGGATGACTGAAGCACTTACGGATGAAGATTAAAGACTTCAGTCTGCAGTATGGAATACATCTCAACATAAAGAAAACAAAAATCCTCACAACTGGACCAATAAGCAGCATCACAACAAATGGAGAAAAGATTAAAATTGTTAA
>NW_006922131.1:1083790-1086687 GCF_000298275.1 Orycteropus afer afer
CTGAGAACTAGCCTGAGACAGAAGTAACTTTCCCTATGTAGATTCCCTGAGTACTCTCTTATCAGTGCCAGGACCAAGGGTAACCCCACCAGTGAGTGCACCGAAAATTATTGGTTGCCCTTCTCTCTGGAGAGCATTTGTTCTCTCATAATGGCTATCTTGTTCTCCATGCCACTGAAGAAGCGTTAGGGGCCTGGTGCTTAGTAGATGCAGAAGAAAGGTTTCAATTCTAATATCAAAGTTGATCTGATTTTTATGTTAAATAATTTTTTGTTAAATAATTTGCATGTGGATTCTTTAGTGTTTGGATTGTGAGTGTCTACATGCAGTATGAAAACATCCATAGGCCTTTATTTTATCCCTAATGATACATTAAGCACTCAGTAAATATTTGTTGCATGTATGAATGAAAGCAAAGGATTCATTGGATATTATACTTTGGGGAGAGTTTCAAACATAAATGATCATTAATGTTACAGACATTAAATTCTAAAAGTGGAAAAGACATTATATATTGCAAACAAATGTTATTATTATTATTTGCCAGAAACCCATTTGGAAGTATTGTTAGGCCAGGTACACAGTAGCCTTTAGTTCTGGCTCAGATCCCTTTAGTGTTGGATCAGCTATTAGCATTTGTAGCTAAGAACTAATATAACTATAATATGAATTGAAAATCACATTGTGATCATTAGGCTTGCAAGGCTATTCATCTGCATAACTGGAATATGTTAAGATTCTGGTGGCAAAAATAGTTAAAATATCTGAGTGGTATAAATGTCTATTCTCTATTTGATATTTAAGTACCTCTTAATACATTTTTTTTTTCTGTATTGTGGGAAACTTCATAATGTCAGTGTGCCATAATCTTCTCTTATAACACATTTAAATAAATGTTATTTGGCTGTTTACCAATACCATCTGATTAGCTGAGTTTTTATTTGTTAGTTTTTGTTTGGCTGAGCAGCTGGCAATTAATGAATTTATAGGAAATGGTTACAAGGAAGTGGCATTAACATGTAAACATCTGTTATTTAAAGTTAGTCACCGCAGATAGAGTTTTATGTACTAATTCAAATTCACTGAATAATCACTAGTAGATTCTTATTGTAAGTGCTCTATGGAAAAAACAAAGCGATTACTGTCTTGTAGAGCATGAGATGAAGATGTATGGAGTAAGAACTGAGTGTCATTTTTGTTTGTTTAGCTGGGTGAATGGGTGGTAGTGTTCCAATATAATTTCAACGCCATGCATTTTTCATTGAACTATCCATTTCTCTGCTTTACATACCATGAGCAGATTTTATGGCTAATTCCCTTTTGCTGTCAGCTTTTTCCAGGACAATTTGATCATATTGGAGAATTGAGAGGGGCCTTTACCTAATATCACTGGATTATAGAATGTTCCTATGATTTTGGATTCTCTCAGGGTTACATGTTCCAGCTGCACCCCTAATCTGGCATCCTTTGTTATGCACAGTGTTACATTGCCTCTTATAAAGCAAGATTTATATTACACCTTCAAAACCTGTGGGAACTACCAAATTTTAAGTATGTTATTTTCTCTGAAGCTGTTGGTAAGTTACTTAGCAACTCTTAGAGATAAAAGATAAGACAATTGTAGGTTCACTATTTCATAGACTAAAAAAGTACATATATATGGTGATAACTTTTAGCATGGAATGAGGAGCTTAATAATAATGAAATTTTGTTCTGAGTTTTTTTTTTTAATTTGTTTGTTTTTATACCCTCAGGAGTTTTCATGTCTTTTTTTCCCCCTAAATTCAGGAAAACCTTGACATATGTATCTATGTTAAGTTAAATGTCCTGGAACAAAATGTGTATGAACTGTTGAATGAAAAACAAATTTACTCTGTAAACTTTTACCTAAATCACAATGTTAAGTTAAAAATAATTTTAAATAGGTAATTGTGTAATACAGACTATGAAACTGATTCTTAAAGATGCATAATTATGCTTCCAAGAATACTCAGAGATAAATGTTTTGGCATCAAATTCTTTCCCAGAACTAATGGCAAACCAACTTAGCAGCAATAATGAAAAAAAAAAAACTTTTTGTTTTTCTATCCCTGGTATTATTATTAAAGTCAGTCAAGTTACAGTCAGTTCTGCTTCTGCAGAACTCTGGTGACAGTGCAGAAGGAGTGCATCAATTAAATACAATGTATCAAGAAAAATGTATGAATAAACTAGCTAGCATTCAGATTCACTTCCAAAGCCACTCATCACCAGTGAAATGCCATTAAATCCTGTAGGAACTAATTAGTAGATTAGCATTTGGAAGAGTAGTAACAGTGACAATTGAATTCAAATTAAATAAAAATAAAAAGATAAAGTATTACAAGTCAATATTAACATGTTGGTCATTAAAAGGCAACTGCACACATATACAATACACATAAGCACATGGTAGAAATCTTTGATACACATGTATTAAAAAAAAAGACTCACTGCCATCGAGTTGGATCTGACTCATAGTGATCCCCCCCCCTTGGGTTTCTGAGGTGGTATCACTACAGAAGTAGATTGCCTAGTCATCCTTCTGAGGAGTGGCTGGTGGGTTTGAACTGCCAGCCTTCTGGTTAGCTGTCAAATGCCTTTGTCACTATGCCACCAGAGCTCCCATAGTGCTTCATAAATTCTGTGTATAATACCAGATTTCCAAGAATTTAAAGGAGCATATTGGATTGCCTGTCTTTTTAAGACAGGAGAGAAATAAAAGACTACAATTGATATCAGAAGAAATTCTAAAACTTGCTCTTGAATGAGAGCAGCTAAAGTAAACGGAAGAAATGATGGAGAAAAAAGCTAGAGAGGATTTCAACAAGCAGTTTGGGAAGGCAAAGTAAAATTAAATGTGCAAAAACCTGGAGTTA
>NW_006922131.1:1097530-1098148 GCF_000298275.1 Orycteropus afer afer
GCAATGTACCAAATGTGAGTGACCAATATGGCAGCATTGAGGATGAGAAAGACATAGAGAGGTACATGGGAGGTACAGACAACAAATATGCACCCTTGTGCACATACAGTACTGAGTTCTCAGTGAAGGCAAACATGGGTGTATGGATGGATAGATGGGTGGACAAGCTAAACGATTAGGTATGTCTATGAAAAGGGGAGAGTATCCAAGAACATATATAGGGTTGGCAGACAATGGTTCTATAAGTTTATGTGAATGATCAGATTTTCCAGGTGTATAGTTGAGCTGACAAAGGGCAAGGTTGTGGTCATAGCCAGCTACCCAGAGGGACTGAGTAGTTCAACCTACGGGATTGGGACCATAGTTGCAGGGGACATCAAATTCAATTGGCATAATATACTATACAAAATATTGTTACACATCTTACTTTGGCGAGTAGCTACTGTGATCTTAAAAGCTAGCAAGCTGCCGTCTAGATGCAACAATGGGTCTCTCCTTGTCCAGAACAAAGAAGAATGAAGAAAAACAAAATTCATGGAAACAATCAGTCCTAGTGACTGGTACACCATCCGATATGCAGCCTATACAACTATGAGACCAGAAGAACTAGATGGTGCC
>NW_006922131.1:1099566-1101491 GCF_000298275.1 Orycteropus afer afer
CTTTAGTGCCAATAAACTAACTCCGAAACGAAATTGACTGTTAAACCTTACAAAAATAGAATTCTGTAAGCATTGACCTTACTCTTTATGGAGATTCAGATGTACTTTAAAAATTTTTAATTGAATAAATGTGATCTTTGACCATTTGCGATCTATCACAAAATAGAGAAATGGTATGATAGAAGAGGGTATAGTATATACTTATTAATAACCTTTTATATAACTTTTTTTAGGTATCAGCATTCAACTACACAAGTAAATTTTTGAATCTGTAAATTTTAGAATGTGAATATTGTACATCATTTTAGTAATTTCAGGGGAAAATGGAGATTTGATATAGAAAATATCTATGGATTTTGGAAATATCCCTCCTCTGCTTCTTTAAATGCATCTGGATAAGACTACTTCAAGTGTTGCAAAGGAACAACGGCTGTTTTTTACGGGGGGAAAATAAAATACACAAGGAGCAACAGGGTTGTAGAATTCAAATATGCCAAATAAAATGAAATTATCAATAAATAAAATATTGGGGTTTTAGATTTGCTATTCTCCTTTGTAAATGTCCTCACTGATTTGTTGCAAATACTGTTAACCCTGTATTTGGCAAATGGTGAGGACATTACCACTTGTGTTCTCATTTGTAATAAAACAGATTAACTTGCTGTAAAACTTTAACTAAACTGAGACACAATAGTAACCACCTAATGAAGCGAGTCACATTGCAGTTAAGTAACTAAATAGATGCATAATGATTACAGGGCTGAAAAATGGATCTGTTTATGTGCAAAGAAAAAAAAATTGTTCATAGAACTGTTCATTATATTAGAAGAAATTAAACATTCTAGTTCCACACAGATATTTTTTTAAAGTCACCTAATTCTTAAACAAAGACTTTAAACATACCTACACTAATTTAAATAGTGAGAAAAGATCGAATTCTGTGCTAACTTAGAAAAACTGTAACAATGAATTGACCCTTGATTGAATTTGGAAACTGCAGATTACCAAATCTTAAGGTAGAAATATTACTTCATGTAAAATGTTACTGTCATTCTTAATAATCACTCTCTAAATCATGTTCACAAAGTTAGTTTATTGTGTTGCATTATATGTTGTTGAAAATGGCAAAGAAGGGTTTTAGAGTAAATTACTCAAGTTCATATTGTTTACTGATATGGTGATTTTAAGCTGTTTGTGAAATCCTTCATTGTGGCACTGTATTTTTGGTTATAATTCATAACATTTTCTATTTGTGGATATGGATGTTCAGCATGAGCTTTTATTTATTAGGCAGAGTGGGCAAGAACAGGTGTCATTTTCAGTTGAATTTTCTTGCTTTTTCCAACCATCAAATTTATGAATCACTCAAAAATGTCTGTATATTACATAAACAGCATGTACAGCGTATACATATATTACAGTATGTATGATTCCTGTTTGCCTCCACACAGTGTTTTGTTTTTTCAGTTCTATTTTTGCATAGTAACTGCCATACTTTGTCCCTCTCCATTCATTCAGAGGTCTATAGAGATTGCTGTAGTTCATTGAATTTTACATTTTTCAGCAAATTTGCAACTTTGGAATTCATGGACGTGTAAAGAATGCTCTACATTTTATGAACATATTTTAGCATAGAATCAATGAAATCATGCAATAGTAAAAAGAAAAAAGAGACTTTGACCTCATATATGAAATTCCTTGCATTGCTCTTGCATGTGTGCATGTGTATGTGTTTGTGTGTGTGTGAGTGTGTGTGTATGCATAGTATTTGGAGATTGTTATTTTCAGTAAGATAGTTTTGTTGAATTTCACAATCCATAAGCTACTCATCTTTTCAAAAAAGTGAAAGGGTATGGTATAAAGGCTCAATAGATCTTACTGTGCATCCACAGACCATCCTTTCAAAATACAAAAAGAATTATTTG
>NW_006922131.1:1101886-1103443 GCF_000298275.1 Orycteropus afer afer
GGTTGGGCAATCCTACTTCCGTAGTGATACTGCCTTGGAAACCCAAGGAGGGGTCGCTATGAGTCGAGGCCGACTCCACGGCAACAACAACAACAATGTTAAATAAATCCGAAGTGATTATATAAAACATTTTTTTAAAAAAATGAACATAACACAATGATGATACTTGTTTTCTAATGCTGATATAACCATTTTCTATACATTTAGTGACTTAAAACAATGTAAATTTATTACCTTATTCTGCATGTCAGAAATCTGACTTGTTGCATTGGGTTAAAATCAGCATGTTGTCAGAGCTGCATTCATTTCTGGTGGCTGCAAGAAAGAATTGGTTTCCTTGTCTTTTCCAGGTTCTAGAGGCCATCTTCATTCCAACTGATACATAAGTCTGACATTCATTCAGTTAATTTGATCAATAAAATAGCCCTGCCCCCTTCTTCCATACTTCAATTGTTCTTAGTTTTGATTATTAATGGCTATTTGCAGCTATTTTTTCTCATTTTGAGTTGAGCCACATAACAAATGAAGATTGAAAAAGCTTTACCCCTTCCACAGCATTAAGGTCAACACTACTTTGAGGAAGAAGAACTTCCATAGTTGTGTTGTGAGTGCCTTCCAACCTGAGGAACTCACTTTCCATGTGATACTTTATGCTGTCCATAAAGTTTCCACTGGCCAGTTTTTTCAGAAGTAGATTGCCAGGTATTTCTTTGCAGTCTGTTTCAGTTTGGAAGCTCCACTGGAACTTGTCCATAATGGGTGACTCTGCTGGTATTTAAACCACCAGTGGCATAGCTTCCACTATCACAGCAACACACAAACCACTGCAGTGCAACATAATGACAATGAGTGATTGATATGAACTATGAATCAAGAAAAACTGGAAGTTGTCAAAAATGATGAAATTGAATGCTTGAAGATATGTATCCTAGGCATTCATGAGCTGAAATGGACTGGTATTTTCCTTTTAAATTGGACTATCATATGCTGGGAATGATGAAGAGGAATGGTATTGGAGTCATTATCAAAAAGAACATTTCAAGATCTATCCTGAAGTAAACTGCTGTCAGTGACAGGATAATATCTATACACCTACAGGGAAGACCAGTTAATAATACTATCATTCAAATTTACACACCACCCACTGAAGCCAAGATGAAGAAATTGAAGATTTTCACCAACTTCTGCAGTCTGAAATTGATCAAATATGCAATCAAAATGTACTAGTCATTACTGGTGATTGGAATGTGAAAGTTGAAAACAAAGAAGCATTGGCTGTTGGTATATATAGTCTTGGAGATAGAAATGATACTGGAGATTGCATGATGGAATTTTGCAAGACCAACAGTTAATCCATTGCAAATATCTTTTCCAGCTACATAAATGGTAAATATATATGAGGACCTCAACAGATGGAATGCACAAGAATCAAATTAACTATATCTGTTGAAAAAGTCAATGGAGAAGCTAAATATCATCAATCAGAACAAGGCAAGCAGCTTACTTTGGAACAGACCATCAGTTACTCATATGCAAGTTTAAATTGAAGCTGAGGAA
>NW_006922131.1:1103653-1105569 GCF_000298275.1 Orycteropus afer afer
AGATGTCAGAAGAGGCTCTAAAATTTGCTCTTGAATGTAGTGTAGCTAAAGCAAATGGAAGAAATGATGAAATACAAGACCTGAACAGAAAACCTCAAAAGACAGCTCAAGAGGACAACATGAAATACTATAATGAGGTGTGCAGAGACCTGGAGTTGGAAAATTAAAGAGGAAGAACACACTCCACATTTCTCAAGCTGAAAGAATTGAAGAAAAAAAATCAAACCTCATGTTGCATTATCGAAGTATTCTATGCATAAAACATTGACAGATGTAGGAAACATCAAAAGAAGATGGAAGGAATACACAGAGTCACTATACCAAAAAGAATTAGTAGATGTTCAATCATTTCAGGAGTTGTTGTTGTTAGGTGACCTCGAGTCATCTTCAACTCATAGTGACCCTATGCACAGAAGAATGAAACACCACCTGATCCCGCAACAGCTCCATGACCCCTGCTATACTTTAGCCCATCGTGGCAGATATTGTGTCAATCCATCTCACCGAGGGCCTTCCCTTTCTTTGTCGACCCTCCACCTTACCAAGCATAACATCATTCTCCACGGAATGGTCCCTTTTAACAAAATGACCAAAGTAGGTGAGACAAAATCTGGTCATTCTCGCTTCCAAGGAGGATTTTGGCTGCATTTCCTCCAGGACAGATTTTCAGGAGTTAGCATATAATTAAGAACTGATAGTATTGAAGGAAGAGATCCTAGCTTCACTGAAGGAACTGGTCAAAAGCAAGGCTCCAGGAATTGACAGAATACCAATTGTGATTGTTCAACAAATGGATGCAGTACTGGAGGTGTTCACTCACTTATGTCAAGAAATTTGGAACACAGCTACCTGGCTAATTGACTGGAAGAGATCCATATTTGTGCTAATTCCAAAGAAAGGTGATGCAACAGAATGTGAAAATTATAAAACCATATTATTAATATCACATACAAGTAAATTTTTCATGAAAATAAAAAAAATTGCAGCAGTACATTGGCAGGGGACTGTAAAAAATTCAAGCTAGACTCAGAAGAGGGCATGGAGCAAGGGATATCATTGCTGACATCTGGTGGATCTTGGCTGAAAACAAAGGCTTTCAACTGTGTGGATCTTAAGAAAATTTGGATAATACTGGAATGAATGGGAATTACAGAACACTTAATTGCGCTCATAAGAAACATTTGCATAAACCTAGAGGCAGTCATTCAGACAGAACAAGGGGATACTGTGTGGTTTAAAATCAGGAAAGTTGTGCATCAGGGTTGTATCCTTTCACCATACTTATTAACTATGTGTGCTGAGCAAATCATAAGAGATGCTGGACTATATAAGAAAGAACATGGCATCAGGATTGGAGGAAGACTCATTAACAACCTGCAATATGCAGATAACAACCTTACTTGCTGCAAATGAAGAAGACTTGAAGCACTTAATGATTAAGATTAAAGACTATAATGTGCAGTATGGATTATACTTCAATATAAAGAAAACAAAAATCCTCAAAATTGGACTAATAAGCAAAATCACGATAAATGGAGAAAATATTGAAGTTGTTGAGGATTTCATTTTACTGAGATCCACAGTCAATGCGCAAGGAAGCAATTCAATCACCAGTAGTTATCAGGGCATCTTGATTGCATTTATTAAAATCAACTTCAGACTGCAGTGTTATTGTTAGGTGCCATCAAGTTGGCTCCAACTTGCTGCTTCCATGGAAGCAGCAGTCAAGAAATTAAATGATGTATTACATTGGGCAAGGCTGCTGCAAAAGACCTCTTTAAAGTGGTCAAGAGCAAAGATGTCACTTCCAAGACTAAGGTGCACCTGACCCAAGCCATGGTATTTTCAATAGCCTCATATACATGTGAGAGCTGGACAATGAGTAAGGAAGACTGCAGAAGAATTGATGCATTTGA
>NW_006922131.1:1106579-1108008 GCF_000298275.1 Orycteropus afer afer
CGTGGTGGGATCTACCACAAGCAGGTGAGTAGCTGCTTTAGGGATGTGGTCTGCTTCCCATATATAAGAAGCAGCTTTGGGAATGGTCTCTTGCTTCTGGCATGCTTGGAACCTACATGTAGCCGAGTCATTGTTTAGCAGGCTTCCATGCTCTGTTAATTTTGGGACTTTCAATGGACTTGAATCAATGACCTGCAATGTTGTTTGATAACATTAGGACTGTGCCTTTTTACTTGTCAACCTTGGGTTTGTCAGCCTCAGCAGCCAGAAGTTGTCTGAGTGAAGAAAAGGCCCCAGCTTCAGTGGGCCAGGAGCAGGAGGCAGAGCTGAAGTGCAAGGTTGAGGGGCTTTCACCCAAGCCTGGCACTTTGAACTTGGACTTAATTTTCTGTTTGTTAAAGCCATCCCAATTATGGTATATTTCCATTAGAGTGGCATTAGGTAACCAAAATTGTAACTAAAGCAAATGGAAAAAATGGTGAGGGAAAAAAAAGAGCTGTTCAGTGGCTTGAGAAGATAAAATATTAAAATGAAATGTGCAAAAATTTGGAGTTAGGAAACCAAAAAGGAAGAACATGCTCAGCACTTCTCAAGCTGAAAGAACTGAAAGAAAAATTCAGGCTTCGAGTTACAGTATTAAATGATTCTATGGGCAAATATTAAATGACACAGAGAGAATCACGGGAAAATTGAAGGAATACACAGTCACTCTACTAAAAAGAATCAGTCAATGTTCAGCCATTCAAGAGGTAGCATATGATCAAGAAATGATGGATGGTATTGAAGGAAGAAGTTCAAGCTGTACTGAAGACACTGGTGAAAACTAGGCTCCAATAATGGACAAAATACTAATTGTTATGTTTCAACATATAGATTCAATGTTGAAAGACCTCACAGTCATCTATCTCAAGAAATTTGGAAGGCAGGTCCCTGGCTAAATGACTGGAAGAAATCCATACACATGCATATTCCAAAGAAAGGTGATCCAACAGAATATGGAAATTGTCAAACAATATCATTAATATTACACACAAGTAAAATCTTTCTGAACATAATTCAAAAATTGTTGTAGCAGTACATCAACAGGAAACTGCCAGAAATTCTAGCCAGATTCAGAAGAGGACATGGGATTAGCAATGTCATTGTTGATGTCAGATGGATCTTGGATGAGAGCAGAGAACATGAGAAAATGTTTACTTGTGTTTTATTGACTATGTATAGGCATTTGACTCTATGGATCATAACAAATTGTGGATAACATTGTAAAGAATGGGAAGTCCAGAACACTTAATTGTACTCATGAGGAACCTGTGCATACACAAAAGGCATGGGTTCAAATAGAACAAGGGAATACTGTGTGCTTTAAAATCAGGGAAGATGTGCTACAGGGTGGTATCCTTTCACCATACTTATTATTCAATTTGCATTC
>NW_006922131.1:1109578-1115891 GCF_000298275.1 Orycteropus afer afer
TAAAAGCTGGCAAGCTGCCATCTAGATGCAACGATGGGTCTCTCCTTGTCCAGAGCAAAGAAGAATGAAGAAAACCAAAATTCATGGAAACAATTAGTCTTAGCAACTGGTACACCATCCAATCTGCAGCCTACACAACTATGAGACCAGAAGAACTAGATGGTGCCTGGCTACCACTGTCAACCACTTGGAATGGGATCTATGTAGGAGATCCTTGATAGAGAGGGAGAACAGTGTGGAACAAAACTCAAAATCATTTGGAGGAAAAAAAAAAGGGGTGGAGGACCAGGTTTGCTGGTCCAATAGACCCTGGTGGAACCACTGACTATGGCCCCTAGCTGCCCTTCTGGTCTGGAATTGAACCCATACCTGTGGTTTCCAGCCAAACAAAAGAGAGGCATATGAGTTGAACTTTTACCTGAGGTAAATACACTCCTTGGGAGAACAATAATGGGAGAAAGAATGGTTGCTTATTCACAAGGAGACAGCTCAGGGGGCAGGAGTGCATGGAGGGATGGACACAGGGAAGAGGTAACTATCCAGGAGGAAGTGAGAGGGGAGCTGTTGCATTGTGGTAAACTGTGGTCAATGTCATGAGACAAAGTGTATGTGAAATGCTGTATGGAAAGTGAATTTGCTCTGTAAATTTCCACACAAATCACAATTAAAAAAATAAAATAAGAATTAAAAAAAAAAAGCCATAGTATTTTCAATTGCCTCCTGTGCACATGGAAGCTGGACAATGAATAAAGAAACGTGAAGAATTGCTGCTTTTGAATTATGATCTGGAGGAAGAATACTGAATATATACCATGGACTGCCAGAAGAACGAACACATCTGTCTTGGAAGAAGTACATCCAGAATGCTCCTTAAAAGAAGAATGGGGAGAATTCATCTCATGTACTTTGGACATGTTTTCAGTAGTGACTAGCCCCTGGAGAAGGACATCTTCTGTAAGGTGGATGGTCAGTGGAAAAGAGGTAGACCCTCAACAAGACAGATTGACACTGTGGGTGCAACAATGGGCTCAAACATAGCAACAATTGTGATAACGACACAGAACTGAGCAGAGTTTTGTTCTGTTGTATGCATGCTCACTTTGGAACTGACTTGATGGCACCTAACAACAATAATAATACCCTTCCTCCATCTTCAAATTCAGCAAGGTTGTATATCTTTGACCATTCATCCATAGTCACATCTCCCTCTGATCCTCTTCTTCTACCTTTGTCTTCCACTTTTCAGAACCTTATGATTAACTTGTGCCCACTTAGATAATCCAGAATAATCTCCCATCTCTAGAAACTTAACTTAGTCACATCTACAAAGTCCCTTTTGCCATATAAGGTGACATAGTTACAGATTCCAAAGATTAGGACATGGACATCTTTGGGGGGCTATTATTCTGCCTACCACAATGACAAACATTGCAAAAGGTGAACTATTAAACATAAAATTATAACCTTGAGCTCTCATATTATTACGTTTGCCTTAAACACAGTTCCTCTTTAGAATATTTATAAAACTTGTGGCCTTTAATGTAAATTCAGTGTAAAAGTATACAAATACATATTTGATGAAATAATGTTATGATAATTAGAATTCCAATGTGATCATAGATAATTAAAACATTTAATTTAAGAAAATTATTATAATTGAATTAAACATTTTATAGAAGAAATATTCTCTGTCATATATGTGCACAAACCTCCTAATTTGGTTATTTTATTGATCAAGTTAACTAAATGACTATAAAATTTATATATCAATTGGTACTGCAAAACAAAGCAAAAAGCTGAATGTTAATAGTAATTTACATAATCAGAAAATTTTTGAGAGCTGTCAGAGTTACTGTAGATGTATATAAAAGAAATATTTTATTATTATTAATAAACATAACTTAAAATTATAAAAATTTAACCAATACTAAGAAATTTATATTGATAGACCTTAATATGTCCTATGAATACCAAACTGTTGTTGTGGCAGAAATGTTAAAATAATTTAGTAAGGTCTGATAGATTACAGGCATATTATTTCCAAAATTTTTATCTATTCAGAAAGACTCAATATGCCCCAGATGCCAATAACAATAACCTTTACTCTGTACCTCTATTCATTATCTTTTATAAATTTCCTAGGAAAGGAAATATAAACTAGTTTTTCTTGAGCCTCTACTATGTACCTGGTATGGCACTGGGACCATTCACCTTCTTCACAGACATAACCCTCACAATATCCCATTAATTGTGTACCACTTAAAAATATGCTTTTGTTTAAGTATTTGTATTTAAGACAAGATAGTGTGGATGCCAACACTTTCAGTACAAGATCAACATTTTAAATGTTACGGCCTGAACCAAAATAAAGAACCTGGTATACAGATGGTATTTCCTTCTATGTTTTCAGGAGCGAATCCCTGAGAGTCCTTCTCCTGCTCCCTCTCTGGAAGAGAGTCATCGCCCTGGGAGCCAGACCTCCTCCCACCCAAGCAGCAGTGTATCCAGCTCCCCTTCTCAGATGGATCACCATTCAGAGAGAATGGGTTAGTATCTCACCTGACCAAAGAATTGGAAGTTATTCTTTCAGGAAACTCTTTATTAGGCAATAGGTGGAGATGAAAGAAGCTTCAGTTGCTTCATTCTAATATAACTGGTTATTAGAGTGGTCTTTTTTATTGCTGAAGCTATGTGAACAATGAAATGAATTTGAACAAGATACAGATTTGTTCTCTGCAAAGGCCTCCCTTTCTTGTATTCCTGAGTCTCATAGAAAAAACATGATAGGATTTATGTGGAATATATGTTAGCTCAATCTGTTGGTATATAACATAACATATAATACAATACACTTGTTGCATTTATAGCATCCTTTCAAATAATGGAGGAGAAAATATCCTTTAGGCAATTGTTGATTAAAGAGTAATTAAAAAGTGAATAAATGTATGATTTGCTGCAATCTCAACAATTAAGATAATAAATACTTAAAATAATTTTCCACGTGTTTCTTTTTCTTTGTCTTAGTTTCAAAAATCTTACACCACTGACACTATTCTAGAAACATTGTAATGTTTCTGTCAGTGATGTGGTATATTGGAGACTTGGTTCTAGCTGTCAGTCTGACACTAAGATCTTGAGCATATTATTTAACCACCATGAATTTCTTTACCTATTATATGGAAATAAATACTTCCCTGTCTATTGCATTGGATTTTTCTGAGGTCAAATGATAAAATATGTGGATAAATACTTTAGCAGTTTAGAGTGCTGAGTAATGTAAGGCATCAGCACTATTATCTGTGTGGTTTTACTTTGGTTGCTTATTATCTCCTGCTGTCTGATCCTACTCAGGTGTATTTTTTTCTACTTACTTTCAACTGTAACAAATGTATTCTTATTTAGAATATGAAAATTATGAACCAATCGAGTTAGGTAAAATCTTTGTTCTTCTTCTCTAACTATAAACTCCAATATGTTATGTATATATTTTCTTTAGTCAGTGTCTAGCTGTTATGTATTTACTTTATTATGTATTCTTGTAGTCTTACTAGGAGGACTTTATATGAACTCTAAACTTTTGCAGCTCATAATAGTGATTGCTTCCAGACTCATCACAGTAATGTGGTTTGGAGTGGGGGGAAACTGTGAGATTGGCGAATGTGTTAAGTTCTGGATTTGTGCTGGGAAAGGATGAAAACAAATTCTCTCTTGTAGAAACTGACCCAAATTTCACTTAGCCTGTTAATATATATTGTTAGTAGCTCTTTAGTTTCATTGTTAGATCAGTGGTTCTCAAATATTCTTCTTCATTATAGTCATCCATGAAACTTTTACAATCCTGATGCTCAGTCCACACATAAAGAGACTAATTCACTTGGTGTAGAGTAAAATTGTTTTGTTTTGTTCAGTACCTTTTCAGGCAATCATAATGTCCAGTGAGGGTTAAGAACCACTGAGCTAGAGCTTGGGATTAATGGCCCCAAAGGAGTAAATTTCAACCCTGGAAGAAGTGAAAAAAGGTCTTCAAAAGTATACCAATAAGCAACATCATGATAAATGGAGAAAATATTGAAGTTGTCAAGTGTTTCATTTTACTTGAAACCACAGTCAACACCCATGAAAGCAGCAATCAAGAAATTAATGACAAATTGCCTTGGGCAAATCTGCTGCAGAAGACCTCTTTAAAGTGTTTATGAGCCAAGATGTCACTTTGAAGACTAAGGTGCCCCTGATCCAAGCCATGGTGTAACCTCATTTCAGTAACCTCATATGTATGTGAGAACTGGACAATGACTAAGGAAGACAGCAGAATAACTGGTCCATTTGAATTGTAGTGCTGAAGAATAGTGCCATGGACTGCAAGAAGAACAAACAAAGCTATCTTGGAGGTAGTATAGCTGAAATGCTCCTTAGAAATGAGAATGGCCAGACTTTGTCTCTTGTACTTTGGTCATGTTGTCAGAAGGAATCAATTCCTATGAAAGGATATCATCCTTGGTAAAGTAGATGTCAGCAAAAAGGGAAAGACCCTCAAAGAGATGGATTGACACAGTGGATGCAATGATGGGCTCAACCATAGCAAAGATTGTTAGGATGACACAGAATTGGGCAATATTTCATTCTGTTGTGCATAGGGTCACTATGAGTCAGAACCAACTCTATGGCACCTAACAAGAACTTTTTTTCTGTGGACACTGATTACCTGGTTCTTGCAACATTGTGTGCAACTGGGAAAGACACACCACTGGCTCAGTCATCATTAACAAATCAACCAATCAAAGCACATATTTTTTCTGGTGGTGTAACATTTGTGTTGAAAGAGAGAGAGACAGTGAAGATTGAAGGGGGTGAGAGAGGGAAAGAGAGAGAGAATGGAATTATTTATTGAGTGCTGGCTAAAAGGAGAGCACATAGGAAAATACATACACACTGCCGGCGAGTTGGACCCAACTCATAGCGACCCCTCCTTGGGTTTCCAAGGCGGTATCACTATGGAAGTAGATTGCCCAACCTTCCTTTTGAGGAGTGGCTAGTGGGTTTGAACCACCAGCCTTCTGGTTAGCAGTCAAATGTCTTAGGCACTACACCACCAGAGCTCCCTAGGAAAATGCACTCTCTGAAAATGTTAGTGAATAGGTAACTTACATTTAAAAACAAAATATTTCCAAAACACTATAATATTTTAGAAAAAAAAATATTGACAATATAATAAAATTTTAATTCCACTGGCAGTAATGAAACTCTAGTCCACATTTGACCCAACATGGTAGTGAGATTACCTACAAATGAATAAAATTTTGATGATTATTAGAACTATTTTGTTTTAATAAAATATAACTAAAGATGGTGAAAATTAGCATGTTTCTTTCAATCTAAATGTTTAGTGAAGAAGCACTTACAATAATTACCAGAAAATTATATTTTATTTATCTATTAATTTTTCAATATTTTCAACAACCTCTATAACGTGTGTTTAAATGAATAATTATTTTAAATTCATGCTCTGTTAATTGGTAAATTGTTTTCAGAAGCATTTTGGGAACTATTTTAGTAATTATGTAGGTAAATAAATGATGTACTTATATATTTTAAAGAGGAAATACTTTAAATTATTTATAGGAAATATGGCCATTATGTATAGTGTATTTATGAATTACACTTTAAAATTCACATGAGTAAGGATCTTGTTGATCTTTAAATTATGTGATCATCAGATTAACAAAATGTTTACACACTTCTAGGAGTAAAAGTATAAAAAAAAAAAGTCACATTAGTTATAGGAGTAAATTAACCACTTATGTGATGCTTCTCTGCCCTTCTTTTGAGTATTTTCATAGAAAATCACAGTTATATCTCTTATTTATAGTTATGATGCCCAACAATAGAGAGGAACTTATTGTTGATCAGGATAATGGACCGAACATCAAAAAATTCCAAAGGGATAATAAAGGTAAAATAATTTTTGCTTCTCTGTTTTAATATATAAAGGTCAGATACGAACTCAATTAACATCCCAGTGCTGTATATTGTGTACACATTTCCCTAACTTAGAATAGATCCGTTCTGACTTTGGGTAAATTCTTTTAGAAGTAAAAGAATAATGTCTAACTGAAGCATATTTATTTAATGTTATAAATTACATATCATCCCAAAGTTTGTCTCTCCATATAGTTAGAAACTTTACCCTAAGCCTTTCTATTATGCCTGCTCAGAGACATTTTACTCTCCTTGTATTATATGCACTACATTAACTATATTTAAAACCCTGAAGGATTCAAGGTTTTAAATAGTTATGTTTGAAAAAATTGAGTAG
>NW_006922131.1:1115991-1118004 GCF_000298275.1 Orycteropus afer afer
GAATATTTAAAATGAAATTTTAGCAAGTTAATCCATCAAGTATTTGCTCAGAATACTGACATATATGGCCTCAATCTAACTGATGCTCTCCTGACATGAAAGCTGAGTACAACTTTGTTTAAAGGCTGAAAAGATAAGAGGAAAGGAAATGGTGTGCATAATGGCTGTCACCATGCGTTATTATGTCTAAGCTAAAGAATGTAAGATCATCAGATGGTCTGTTAGTATTTCCCCACAGAGTGCTTTTTTTTTCCCCCTATATCTACTAAAGATGTTTATATACATAGAAAAAAGACTCCATGAGATGAAGAGTTAATGGAGAAATGTTTCTTTCTTCTCTAGACTGAAATTTCTTCCTAATTACCTAGATGAGCATTTTTATTTAGAATTTGAAATAATGTATAATTTTAATTTCATCGATTCATGGTCGGTTTCCTTGCCACAAGTTTAGTCTTTTTTAAGCCAGACACTGAAAGGTTATACCCTCTGGGGTTCCAAGATAAAAATGATTGATTTCAGAATAGTTGTCAGATGGAAGATGTCAGGTTTTGTATATTAAACTATTCAAACTCTTATACAAGTAATGACATTCTAGTTAAAGAGAAAACTTCATTCATAATCCAGCAACTGTTTGTTCTGTGATCACTCTCTCACTAAGGCATAACTATTTAAAGGACAGCCTGATACTAAAGCAGTATTTCCAGGAAAATCTCAAGCTGCATATGACACACATGATTCCATCAGAACTACAAATTTCATTAAGTCAAAAAAGGCATTTAGGACTGGTCTGTGTACTACAAGGCTCATGTACACACTGTTGTGTCTTACGAAAAATCAGCTGGAGCACTAGCACAGACATAAGGTAACTGATTTTCATAAAATACACAGTGGTATATATTGTCATTTCTGAGTCTCTTGCTGTGGAATGGCATATTTTTCTCATTTCAGTCAGATAGGTGGGCCACACATTATGATGAGGCCATTAATAAACAGGATTAGTATATTAAACTGCACCAGTTATAGTGGAAAGCTCTCTTTTAAATGGAATTTCCTATGTCAATTTCCACCATTTATATTTGTGATACTAAGATAAAATCTTTTCCTCAAATAGATTTTATTTATTAAATGGGAATTTAGTTAAAGCTGAAATCTCAAAATTCATTACGTATGACAAGTAAGCAGTTTATACAACTGTGGCAAACATATGTTTTCACATCTGTTTTAAGTAATATCATCATGATTTTCAAAATGATTTATAGCTCTGAAAATGATAAAATGCCATCTTTGCTATTATGTGGAAATTTTCAGAGAGTGTAGAAATATCACTAGATTATGCTAGATTATTAGGGCTTTGACTAAACAGTTTTGACTAAATTGGCTTATCAGTCAAGCCTCTTATTTAATTTTCCACAAATTTTGTCAAATAATTGGCCAAGTCAATTACTAGTGATGATGTTGTGTTGACATGGTCTTTATTTATTAGTCAGTTCTGTAATTCTTTAGAATAGAGCAATGGGGACTATCCCACACTTTTTCACCCATGTGGAACCAAAGTAAAAAAGCAAAACCCTCTTCCCTTGGCAGCTACTTGTCTCACAGACTGCTAACAGAAATAGAGAGAAATAGAGACATTTTGACATTTGCATTTGGTATTGAGTGTATTTATTGAAAATTTTCTATGTGCAAGATGCTCAAAACACGTCGGTAATCAAATCTGCTGGCTACAGATTGAATGATAATAATTTTAACATGTTCTGATTGTAAGAATCTAAATTATATCTCACTAAGAATAAAAGTATTATAATATTTCTGTTTATGCAAGCAATAGCTAATTTCAGTTTAGAATTGGGTTTGGGCTATATATTGATATTATAATAATGAAATATTCTCAATCAGTTGCTCTTCTTTCTTTACCTATTTCTGAGACAGCCTTAGACACTGTACTAACTCTTTCAAACGTAACACTTTTAACTATTCAGGTGTTTAGCAATGATTATTGACACTGGTTAAAGT
>NW_006922131.1:1118410-1119655 GCF_000298275.1 Orycteropus afer afer
AGTAGATTGCCCCATCTTCCTTCTGAGGAGTGGTTGGTGGGTTTGAACCGCCAGCCTTCTGGTTAGCAGTCAAGTGCCTTAGGCTCCACACTACCAATGCTCCTTCCATAACTATAGTACTATATCAAAATCAGAGTATTTACATTTGCACAATCCACAAGACCTTTCTTTAATTTCACCAGTTTTACATGCAATCATTTGTGTGTGGTATGTGCATAGTTATATGCAATTATATCACATGTGTAGATTTGTGAAAACAGCACCAAAATCAAGATATAGGACTGTTCCATTAACACAGAGGTATCTCTTATGCTATTCCTCTATAGTCTCAACCTTCCCCATCGCCATCCCTAACCTCTGACAAACACTAATATGTCCTCTATTCTAGCTTTTATCATTTCAAGAATTGTTATATAAATGGAATAACACAGTATGTAACCTTTTTGAGATTAACTTTCTTTCACACAGCATAATTCCTTTGAAATTCATCCAGATTTTTGCATATGTCAATAATTTGTTCATTTTTGTGACTGAACAGTATGCCATAGTATGAAGGTACCAGAGTTTGTTTAACCATTCATCCACTGATGGATATATCATTGTTTCCAATTTCTGACTATAATGAAAAAATTTTCTAAGAATGTTCATGTATAGGGTTTCAGATGGATATGTGTATTCATTTCTCTGGGATAAATGATCAAGAATGAAATTACTGGGTCCTATGGTAAGTGTCAGGAGCACTGGTAGTGCACCAGATAAATGCTTGGCAGGAGAAAAAACCTAGAGATATGCTCCCATGAAGATTACATCTGCCCTGTGGGGCAGTTCTACTTTATCATATAGGGTGGCTATGAGTCCGAATCACCTGAATGAAACACAACAACGTGGTAAGTATATGTTTAGTTTTGTAAAATCTGCTGAAGCATTTTTAGAGTGGCTGTACCAATTTACATTCCATTCAGTTTCTCTGAATACGTTTTATAGTTTTATATTTTGCATTACTGTTCATGATCCTGAGTAAGAAGTTCATTTCTTTATATTATTATAGTGTCAATACATAGCCTAAACTCTTACCTAAACTGAAATTACAAATATCCAATTGTTTCAGCATCATTTGTTGATAGGGCTGTATATTCTCCACTGAATTGCATTTGCATCTTTGTTGTAAACCAGTTGTGCAGGGCTATTTCTGGGTTTTCATTTCTTTCCATTGATCTATGAGGCTATGCTTCTGCCAGTACCATA
>NW_006922131.1:1123560-1124855 GCF_000298275.1 Orycteropus afer afer
ATGGTATTTGCATGAAGACTGGTGGTTCAAACCTACCAGCCACTCCTCGGAAGGATCATTGGGCAATCTAATTCTGTAGTGATACTGCCGACTATGAGTTGGAGCCGACTAGATGGCAATAAGTTTGGTTTGGTTTTGGTTTGGATGAAGTAGAGCGGTTTTATCTAAAAATTTTCTGGCTTGCAAGGCTGCCCATTTCCTCATCATTTGGATAGAGAAAGCAAGCATTTCTGGAGCTTGTTTTCTGTTTTGTTTTGTTTTGCCTTTTCCCATTGATATTTATGGATTGGTAGCTTCTCCAGTATCCATTTTGGGATATATGAGGCTAAAAAGAAACCCCAGGGAATTCAGCGCTTTAGCATTTTTTGGGTCCCAAGGATCATTGTCAGTCTACCTTCCTCTCTCCACCATTCAGAGTTTTCTTATAGTCTATATATAATGTCCAGTGTTTTGTTTCTTTGTTTGTTTTTACTGTGCTTAGTGGAAGGAACAGAGAAAAGTATATCTATTCCATTTTTTTCAGCAGTTGACATCTCCTTTCTTTTATTTATTTTGAGATACACTTCATATATCATAAAATTTGCCCATTCATAAGGTTGGACACCCATCACCACTGTCTAACTCTGGAATATTTTCATCACCCTAAAAAGAATCTCTGTATGTGTTATATCACTCTCCATTCCTCCTTTCCTCTAGCCACTGGCAAAAGCACTAATCAAATTTATCTTTCTATAGATTTGTCTACTCTGCACATTCCTCATCACTGGAATCATACAATATGTGTCCTTTTGTGTCTGGCTTCTTTCACTTAAGAATATCTTCACTGTTCATTCACATGGTAGCATGTATCAGTACTTCATTCATGTTTATGGAATAATTATATTTCATTGTGCAGATATACTGCATGTTGTTCATCCATTCATTTGTTGTTGAATATTTGAGTTATTTCCACTTTTTGGCAATTTTGAATAATGCTGCTACAAACATTTTTGTACCATTTTTGTGGTGACATGTGTTCTAATTTCTCTTGGGTGAATAACTAGCAGTAAAATTGCTGGATCATATGGTGAGTCTATGTTTAACCTCTTCAGGAACTGCCAAACTATTTTCAAAGTGGCTGTGCGTTTCACATTTCCACAAGCAGTGTATGAGGATTCCAATTTCTCTTCATCCTTTCCAACTCCCATCATGTTGGCTTTTTACTTATAGCCATTTTAGTGGGTGAGAAATGAGATCTTATTATGGTTTGGAGTTGCATTCCCAGTTGACTAATGATAGTGAACACCTTTTTGGGT
>NW_006922131.1:1125460-1129240 GCF_000298275.1 Orycteropus afer afer
TCATCCATGTTATGTGGTGTTTTGCAGACTCTACATTATTCTTTAGTGCTGCATAGCATTCCATTGTGTGTATGTACCATAGTTTGGTCATCCACTCTTCCATTGATGGGCACATAGGTTGTTTCCATCTTTTTGCTATTGTAAATATTGCTGCAGTGAACATGGGTGTGCATATATCTGTTCCTGTCCTGGCTCTCACCTCTCTAGGATACATATCTAGTAATGCAATTGTTGAGTCAAGTGGTATCTCCAATTCCAGCTTTCTAAGGAATCACCATACTGCTTCCCACAGTGGTTGTATCACTTCACAGTCCCACCAGCAATGTATGAGAGTCCCAATCTCTCCACATCCCCACCAGCATTTGTAATTTCCTGTCTCACTGAACCTTGCCATCAGTGCTGGCGTGAGGTGGTATCTCATTGTTGTTTTGATTTGCATCTCTCTGATGGCCAACGATTGTGAGCATCTCTTCATGTATTAGCTGGCCACCTGAGTATCATCCTTGGTGAAGTGTCTACTCATGTCTTCTGCCCATTTTTCAATTTGATTGTTAATTCCTTTGCTGTTGAGGTGTTGGAGTTTTCTATAAATCTTAGAGATAAGTCCCTTGCCAGATATGTAATTGTTGAAAAGTATGAATTTGTTGCTGTCATTTTTTGTTATGTGCTTTTTCATGGTGCTGATTTCTTTGTTCCATATAATTTTCTGCACTGAGCTTGATTAGTTTATGAATTGTATTATCACTTGCTTCGTTGTTATTGTTTTAGTATTTGCTAAGTATTTGTGCTACTCCTCTTTTTTATTTTGATGTGAAGGCGTATAATTTTTCTTTGAGGTTACCCTGTGATTTATAATTTCTTCCCAAGGTTAGAACTGTCCATGCTATCTTGTAGTTGTCTTGACTTCCCTACCATTTAGAAGTTCTATAACTACACGTTTTTTTTTCCCTCCTTTTGGTTTGTATTTGTCCTCATTTGTCAATTAATGTTTCTGGTTCTCTGTTTACAATCTTGTAGACTTATTTACTTTGGCTACTTCCATAGCTGGATTGGTTTCTGGGTTATGTCACCATGTATGTTAACAGTCAGTTGTTGTTTGCTGTTGTTGCTTCTCTGTCCAAAGGACTACCTTTAGCATCTCTTGTAAGGCTGGTCTGGTTTTAACCAATTTCCCTTACTTTCTGCTTATCTGGAAATCTCCTAATTTCACTGTCATATTTGAGAGACAGTTTTGCTGGGTACATAATTCTTGTTGGAAAATTTTCTCTTTCAGGGTTTTATATATACCATCCCATTGTCTTCTCACCAGCATGATTTCTACTGAGAAATTTGCGGTTAGACTTATTGGTTCCCCCTTGTAGGTAAATTTTCATTTTTCCTGTGCTGCTTTCAGGATTCTTTCTTTGTCTTTGGTTTTGGTGAGTTTGATGATGATATGTCTTGGTGACTTTCTTTTAGGGTCTATCCTGTTTGGGGTTCGTTGGACTTCTTGAATGGATATATTCTCATCTTTCATCATACCAGAAAAATTCTCTTCCAACAAATCTCTGACAGTTTTTTTTTTTTCTATGGTTTTATTTGTCTCTTCCTGTTCTGGAATTCCTGTTACACATAGGTTATTCCTTTGATGGTATCCCACATGAACCCATTCAATCCCTCAGACTAATTGTTTCCATACATCTTTCACTTTTTTCACTCTTCTTTGCTCAGAATGAGGAAAGACCAATAGTTGCTCACAAGCTATAAAATTTTTTGTGTACTCTGTCATGCCAATTGAGCTTGATGTCCATTGTGACTATGGCCCCAAGCCTGTGGTCCCTGCAACTCACAACCTCAAGGTGTCTGGTTGGAGCTCAAATGTTACTGTAAGTTTGCTTCCTGTTAACTCTATTGTACATATGGGCATTTTTATAGTGAATACAAATACATATATAGAAATAATGTCTGCTAAATGTATATATGGTCATGGGTATAGTCCTGTTCACCTACACATAGGTCATTTTTCCTATCTATGTATCTGCTCATAGATTAATGCTTGTTATTACTGATAATGCAGTATTATGTATGTAATTTTAGGTGCCATCAAGTCGGCACCAACTCATAGTGACCCTGTGTACAACAGAACAAAACAGTGCCCTATCCTGCACCATTTTCACAGTTGTTACTATGCTTGAGCCTGTCATTGCAACCACTCTGGCAGTCCATCTTGTTGAGAATCTTCCCCTTTTTTGCTGACCATCGACTTAACCAAGCATGATATCCTTCTCCAGGGAACACACACACACAGAGAGAAAGAGAGAGAGAGAGAGAGAGAGAGAGAGAAAGTGAGAGAGAGAGAGAGAGAGAAAGAGAACAAGAGAGGAAGATGGAGAGGGGTTTATTTTAAGGAATTCGCTCATACAGTTATGGAAAATGCCAAATATAAAATTTGTAGGACCAAATTTCAGACTGAAACTCAGGTAGGATTTCTATATTACAGTCTTGAGACAATTTCATCTTCTCTAGTAAACCTCAAGTTTTGCGTTTAAGGCCTTCAGCTATTTGGATGAGGCTCACATACATTATCAAGGATAATCTTTATTTAAAGACATCTGATTATAAATGTTAATCACATCTACAAAATTCCCTCACAGCAACATCTGGATTATTATGTGACCAAAAAGCTTGACACCATAGACTTCCCAAACTGACACATAAAATTGACTATTATATGGATAGCCAGTTGTCTTATTTATTGAAAAACTATTCTTTCCCTCAATGAATTGTCTTGGCAATCCTGTTGGAAATTAATTGACCATAAATGTAAGGGTTTATTTCTGGAATCTCACTTTTGCTTCATGATTTATATGAATATCCTTGTGCCAGTAAGTTTTGAAATTGGTAAGGGTGAGGCCTATAACTTTGTTCTTCTTTTTCTTGATTCCTTTGGATATTCTGGGTCCCTTATGCTTCCCTATCAATTTCAGGTTTAGCTTCTGGATTTCTGCAAATAAGTCAACTGGGATTTTAAGTGTGATTGTATGGAATCCATAGACCAATTTGTGGAATTTTATGTTTAACAATATTAAATCTTCTTATCCTTGAACTCAAGCTGCTGTTCCATTTATTTAGGTCTTCTTTAATGTATTTCAACAATGTGTTATAGTTTTTTTTTTCACCTTACACAAAATTTATTAAACAAGAACAGTCAATATTGAGGTGTTAGCACAAAGAGAAGTAGAGCAATGAAGTGGAATAGCTATTTCAGAAACTAACCACATATATATGATCTCCTGATTGTGTGAAAGGAGATACAACAGTACAGAGGGAAAAGAATAGTCTTTAGAGTACATGGTTCTGGGCTAGTTAAATATCCAGATGGAAGAACAAAAAAACAAAACCATAATTACTTCCTTATACCATACACAAAAAATCAGTTCAAGATGGATTGGAGATTAAGACGAAAGCTTTAACAATAAAACACGGAAATTTTTAGAAATTGAATCAATCTCTCTCTCTTGTCTTTAAAAAGTAAATGAAAATTGAAGTTCCTAACCATTTTGTTAGGAGGAACTATGTTTGACATTTAGGAAATGGTATAATTAATTGCTTGGGTAATGAGGATTTGAGTAGGTCTGAAAGGAGCCAGTATAGAGTGAGCCTCCATTGTCAGTCTATTAATTGCATACAGGGAGGCTACCAGTCACACTCCTTGCTTTTACTCCCATTTCACATCCAGAGAATTATACAGAAGGAGGCTTTGTGGTATTTATGTGGCGTCAGTTGGAGGCAGGTGTGTAA
>NW_006922131.1:1130174-1133734 GCF_000298275.1 Orycteropus afer afer
CTGGTGGGTTTGAACCGCCGGCCTTCTGGTGAACAGTCAAGTGCCTCAGGCACTATGCTACCAGAGCTCCTGCAGAACGAGTAGGTAGGTTCAAACCAGCAAACTTTCAACTGACAATTGAGTGCTTAAGCGTTGTGCCATCAGGGCTCAATGCTAGTGTACAATAATACAATTTATTTTTGTATATTGATCTTGCAACTTTGATGAACTTGTGTATTAACTCTAATAGCTTTCTATGACTATCTTAAGAGTTTCTATATAAAAGTTCAAAGAGTTAGTATTATTTATTTTCCAGTTTGGATCCTTTTTATTTATTTTCCTTTCTAATTCCCCTGGCTAGACCCTCCAACAAAATGTTATATAAAATTGGTGGGAGAGGACATCCTTGTCTTGTTTCTGATGTTAGGGAGAAAATTTTCAGTCATTTACCATTGAATCATAAAGTTGTATGTGGGTTTTTCCTAGATTTCCTTAATTTCATTGAAGATGTTCCTCTCTATTCCTAGTTTTTTGTGTTTTTGTCAGGGATGGATGCTGGGTTTTGTCACAGGATTTTTCTGTTGAGATGATCATGTCCTTTAGTTATTAGAGTGGTGCTTATTTATGAAGAAGGAGCTCTGGTGGCACAGTGCCTAAGGCATTTGATTGCTAACCAGAAGGTTGGCAGTTGAAACCTACCAGCTTCTCTGCAGAAGGAAGATGGGACAATCTGCTTCCATAAAGATATACTGCCTTACAGTTCCAATGGGGTTGGCTATGAGTTAGAATCAACTTGCTAGCAGTGAGCTTAGATTTTTGGTTTATTTATTAAAGTGTTGAACCAACCTTGCTTTCCTGGGATAAATACCACTTGGTCATTGTGTATAACTCTTTCCATAAATTGCTAAACTCAGTTAGCATTTTGTTGTGGACTTTTGTATCTCTATTTATGATAGATACTGTTCTATAATTTTCTTTTTTTATGACTCTTAGTCTGGTTTTGGTATCAAGATAGTACAGAATTCATAGAATAGGTTGGAAAGTGTTCTCTACTTTCATTTGAAATTAATAGATTTTATTAGTGGAGGAAATACAGTCTACAATTTGAGATTGTCCATTGAAGAAAAGAGAATTTGGACTCCAAACAAAATTTCATCCTCCTAACACATTCCACCCGATCCCTCTACAACAGATACTCAGAAAAACTGAGTGAAATAGATGCAAATAATGATCCCAGAATACATCAAATGAGAGGATAAAGAATTAGGCTGAGTTCTGATTGGAAAAGGAGATGGAGTAAGGTCAGTTACCAGGGAGGAAAAGAGGCCAGGACCAGCTGAAGCATCACAGTTTAAAGGAAAACACCATCAGATGCAGATGAAGACTCATTTTATGCAAAGTGGTGTCAATTGTGGACTAGGAGGAAACAACTTCATGGAATCCACATGGAAATAAAGACACAGTATACAAAGCTTGGGAGGAATTCATGGTGAGCAGGAGACATACAGTACCTGGGAGAGGAAAGTACAAGGAAATGAGTCAGTCTTTAGTGGCACAGGCAGCTATGGAACAAGGAGAGAGCCAGGGAAAGGGAATGAAATAACTCACCACTAGTATAGCACAGTGCCTAAGGCACTTGACTGCTAACCAGAAGGCTGGCGGTTCAAACCCACCAACCACTCCTCAGAAGGAAGATGGGGCAATCTACTTCCATAGTGATATGGCCTCAGAACCCAAGGAGGGGTTGCTATGAGTCGGGTCTGACTCGACGGCACATAACAACAACAACGACAAAGTATGAATGAAATAACTTACAAGTCGTTTTGGCTAAAGACCTACATGAGGGGGAAAGCTGCTATTGGGGTGATTGGAAAAGATAAACTCAGGGTAGCCTCCCACTGATTGAATCTGGGCAAGAGCTGGATAAATGGCCATCTGCACCGAGAAGGGCACCAGATCCATACCACAGTATCGCTACTGCAGTGACACTCTTTGCTTTGACAAATACACACCTTCTTGGCCCCTAAGAGTAAATACTCTTTCTGCCCCCACTAACCCAGCAGGTAGGGAAGCTCTACCCTTACCTGCCCAGATCACTGGCCACCTCCACGGCACTCCAGCCACCCTTAAAAAACTTCCCTCTAGCAGATAGAGCCATGGGCTGAAGCTTATGCACTTGGTGCCTGAGACTTTGGCAGATTTTCACACTGAACTCAAGATGCACACCTCTGCAGACTCCTGTCTCAAAAGTGCCCATTCATGCCAGACACCTCCAGCCTCTAGTGGATCAGTATATTGTGCCACTACTGCCTGCTCCCTCAGCTGCTAAATGACCACAACTACAAAATGCAAAAGTCCTTTGCTTTTTTCTCCTTATATTTCTTATTATTTACCTTTTCTTTCTTCCAACTGTTCTTCCTTTTTTATATGTTTATTTCTCCATTTACCTCTTCTTATTTTGTCTTTAACAATATTTTTTCTCATTCATCATCACTTTCTTTTTTTTACTTCTGTTTTTTATATTCTCTTTTTCTTCTTCTTGACCTTCTTTCCCCCGTCATGTCCAATGTTCTTGTTGTGTGCCATCAATTCATCTCTGACTCATAGCACCCTCATATACAACAGAATGAAACACTGCCTGGTCCTGTGCCAGCCTTACAATCCATGCTATACATGAGCCTATTGCTACAACCACCATGTCAATACATCTTGTTAAGGACCTTCCCCTCTTTCATTGACCCTCCACTTTACCAAGCATGACATCCTTCTTCAGAGAATAGTCCCTGCTGACAACATGACCAAATTAGGTGAGATGAAGTCTGGCCATTCTTTCTTCCAAGGAGCATTCCGGCTGCACTTCCTCCAGGACAGATTTGTTAGTTCTTTTAGCAGTCCACGGTACTTTCAGCATTCTTGGCCAACGCCACAACTCAAAAGTATCAAGTCTTCTTTGGTCTTCCTTATTCATTGTCCAGGTCTCACATGCATATGAAGCAATTGAAAATACCATGGCTTGGGTTAGTCTTTAAAGAGATATCTTTGCTCTTCAGCACTTGAAAGAGGTCTTATGCAACAGTTTGCCCAATGCAATATGTCTTTCAGTGTTTGACTGCTGCATCCATTGATGTTGATTGTACAACCAAGGAATATGAAGTCTTTGACAACTTCAAGCTATCTATTCTCCATTGTGATGCTGGTTATTGGTCCAGTTGTGAGGATTTTTGTTTTCTTTATATTGAGGTGTGATCCACATTGCAGACTGTAGTCTTTAATCTTCATGAGTAAGTGGTCCAAGTCATCCTCACTTTCAGCAAGCAAAGTTGTGTTATCTGCGTATCTCAGGTTGTTAATGAGCCTTCCTCCAATCCTGATGCCACGTTCTTCATCATGTAGTCCAGCTTCTTGGATTATTTGCTCAGCATACAGATTGAACACGTATGGTGAAAGGATACAACCCTGACATACTACCTTCCTGAATTTTAACCATGCAGCATCCCCTTGTTCTGTTTGAACAACAGCCTCCTGGTCTATGTACAGGTTCCTCATGAGTACAATTAAGTGTTCCGGAATTCCCATTCTTT
>NW_006922131.1:1133834-1137655 GCF_000298275.1 Orycteropus afer afer
AAATAAACATCTTTCTGGTATTCTTCGCTTTCAGCTAAGATCCATCTGACATCAACTATGATATCCCTCATTCCATGTCCCCTTCCGAATCCAGCTTGCATTTCTGGAAGTTCTCTGTCAAAATACTGCTACAACCACTTTTGAATTATCTTCAGTAAGATTTTACTTGCATGTGATATCAATGATATTGTTCAATAATTATTTCCACATTCTGTGGGATCATCTTTCTTTGGAATGGGCACAAATATGGATCTCTTCCAGTCAGTTGGCAAGGTAGCTGTCTTCCAAATAACTCTGCATAGCCGAGTGAGTGTCTAAAGTGTGACATCTATTTGTTGAAACATCTCAGTGGGTATTCTGTCAATTCCCAGAGGCTTGTTTTCCACCAATTCCTTCAGTGCACTTCACCTTCTTCCTTCAGTACCATCGTTTCATGACCACATGCCACTACCTGAAATGGATGATAATCTACCAATTATTTTTGGTGTAGTGACTCTGTGTATTCTATCCATCTTCTTTTGATGTTCCCTGCATCATTCAACCTATTGCCCATGCAATCTTTCAGTATTGCAATTCGAGGCTTAAAATTTTTCCCTCCATTCTTTCAGCTTGAAAAATGCTGAGTGTGTTCTTAGCTTTTGGTTTTCTAACTCCATATAATTGTATATTTTATTATAATAATTGACTTTATCTTTTGGAGCTACTCTTTGAAATTTTCTGTTCAGCTCTTATAGCCTGTCGATTCTTCCATTTGCTTTAGCTACTCTCCATTCAAGGGCAAGTTTCAGAGTCTCTTCTGACATCCATTTTGGTCCTTTCTTCCTTTCCTGTCATTTTAATGACCCACTTTCTTCATGGATGATGTTCTTGATGTCATCCCACAATTCCTCTGGTTTTTGGTCATTGGTGTTCAGTGCATCACATCTATTCTTTAAATGGTCTCTAAATTCAGGAGGGACATAATCAAGGTCATAATTTGGCTCTCATAGACTTGTTTTAATTGTCTTCAGCTTCAACTTGAACTTAAATATGAACAGTTGATAGTCTATTCTACAATCAGGTCCTGGCCTTGTTTTGGCTGAAGATACTGAGCTTCTCCATTGCTTCTTTCCCCAGATGTAGTCAACCTTATTCCTATGTACTCTATCTGGCAAAATCCACATGTATAGCTACCATTTGTGTTGTTGAAAAGGGTATGTGAGATGAATAAATCATTGGTCTTGCAAAATTCTATCATGTGATCTCCAGTGTCATTTCTATCACCAAGGCCATATTTTCCAACTACTGGTGATTCTTGTTAGTTTCCAACTTTTGCATTCCAATCAACAGTGATAATTAACACATATTAATTGCATGTTTGGTCAATTTCAGACTGTGGAAGTTGGTAAAAATCTTCAGTTTCCTCATCTTTGGCTTTGGTTGTTGGTGTGTAAAGTTGAATAATAGTACTAATAACTGGTCTTCCTCGTAGGCATATGGATATTATCTTGTCACTGACAGCATTATACTTCAGGATTGATCTTGATGCATTCTTTGTGATGATGAATGCCACACCATTCCTCTTCAATTTGTCATTCCTGGCATAGTAGATTATATGATTGTCTGACTCAAAATGGCCAATAAGAGGAGGAAATTAACTATCCAATAGTCAGCCATATCTACTGCACTGACCATTTCACCCAATGGATGAAAACCACCAATAGCTCCTGCACCATTGGATCAATGACAGACAGTGGACAGTACTTGCCCATCCCACCCACATATCCTCCACACAATTAAGAGACACATTTCACACACAATCCCACCAGTTACTCCACTAACTAGGAGATATTGGAGTTGTACTCCAGTGTTTCCAAGCTAACAACCAAAGAAGAACACCTGTCCCACACTTCCAGATATATTAAAACAAAACAAAACAAAAAACCAGGGTGAAACAAAGTAGCACATAATCAACAAATACAGACATCAACTTAGAAATGTTTCAAAGACAGCAAACAACTTCAATTCAAATGAAGAAATAGGATAAGAAGCAGAAGCAAGTGTACAAAATAAAGAACTAGGAAATCTCCCTGAGGAAGAACTAGTAATAATGCATATAGCATTCCAAGGGCTCAAAGAAACCATAAAGAGAAGCAAGGAAAAGAGAGACAATACCCTTGAAGAATTCACAAAAACCATACAAGAACAAAATGAAAACTAAATAGAAAATTAGAAATCATACGAAAGAGCCATTAGAATTCCAGAAGATGAACACTAAAATTATGGAGATAGATAACATATTGGAAGGAAAGAGGAGTAGAATTGAACGGGCTCAAGAATGCATTTCCCAAGCTAGAAGATAGATCCCTTGACATCAGAGTGTATGAATAAAGAAAACTTAAGAGGTATATGGGATTATATTAAAAGAAGTATTTTATGTCTGATTGGAATTCCAGAAGAAAAGGAGGCCAGAGAGAGAGAGAGAGAGAAATTTGCCAAAGACTTGCTTACACAAAACTTCCCAAATATTATGAAAGAACAAAAGGTGTCCATGCAAAAACTCAATGAACCACATGCAGGATAGACCTCAACAGAAATTCACCAAAACACATCATATTCAAACTTTGCAAATCCAAAGACAAAGAAAGAATCTTGAGAACAGCTTGTGAAAAAATGAAATGTTTCCTACAAAGGACAACTAATAAGACTGGTGTTTAGGTGCTGTCAAGTTGGCTCCGATTCATTGTGAGCATATGTAAAACAACACGAACCACTGCCCAGTCCTGTGCCATGCTTACTATGCTTGTCATGCTTGAGCCCATCGTTGCAGCCACTGTGTCAATCCATTTAATTGAGGGTCTTCTTCTGTTTCACGCAGCCTCTATTTTACCAAGCATGATATCCTCCTTCTCCAGGTACTGCTCCCTTCTGACAACATGACCAAAGTAGGTAAGATGTAGTCTGACCATTCTCACTTATAAGGAGTGTTTTGGCTACACTTCTTCCTGGACAGATTTGCTTGTTTTTCTCTGGTAGTCCATGATATTTTCAGTATTCTTCACCAACATCACAATTCCAAGACATAGACTCTCCTAGGTCTTCCTTATTCATTGTCCAGATTTCACATGGATGTAAGCCAAATGAAAACACCATGGCTTGGGTTACATGCAACTTAGTCTTCAAAGAGGTATCTTTGCTTATCAGCACTTTAAAGATGTCTTTCACAGCAGATTTTCTTTTAATTTATTTTGATTTGGGTGAAAGTTTACAGAGCAAATTCAAGTTCGATGCAGCAGTTCATACATACTTTGTCTCATGACAGTGACAGCAATTCCCCACAATGTAACAGCTCTCTTCCCACTTCCTCCCCGTTGTTACTTCTTCCCTATGTCCTTCCCTCCCATGCACTTCTGCCACCAGAGCTGTCTCCCTGTGTATGCACTGCCTTTCTATTCTCCTATGATTGATTTCCCCAAGTAGTAAATATTCAGCACATATGCCTTTCTGTTATTTGGTTAGAAGCCCCAGGAGTAAGTTCAATTCCAGACCTGAAAGGTAACTAGGGACCATAGTCTCAAGGGTCTCACCAGGTTCTCTCAGACCAGCAAACCTGGTCTTTTCTTTTATGATTTTGAGTTTGTTCCACTTTGTTCTCCCACTCTATCCAGGATCTCCTATATGGATTCCACTCTAACTGGTTGACAGTGGTTTTTTGTTGTTGTTGTTAAGGGCCATCGAGTCATTTCCGACTCATAGTGACCCCATGCACAGCAGAACGAAACACTGCCCAATCCCGCGCCAGCCCCACAATCCCTGCTATACTTGAGCCCATCATCGCAGCC
>NW_006922131.1:1139066-1140776 GCF_000298275.1 Orycteropus afer afer
TGGATATTATCCTATCACTGACAGCATTGTATTTCAGGACAGATCTTGAAACATCCTTTGTGATGATGAATGCCATGCCGTTCCTTTTCAAACTGTCATTCCCGGCATAGTAGATCATATGGTTGTCTGATTCAAAATGGCCAAAACCAGTCCATTTCATCTCACTAATGCTAAGGGTATCAATCAGTGTTAGCCAGGCACTATCTAGTACTTCTGGTTTCATGGTCATATAGGCTGAAGATGGCATGATTTACCAGTCCCTTGGTCTAATTTTTTCCATGTGTCTTTGGTTTTCTTCATTCTTCTTTGCCCTCGACAAGGAGAGAGCAATTTGGAGGGCTGCTTGGAAGCTTTTAAGACCCCAGTCACTACTCTCCAATGTAGGACGTAAAACAATGTCTTTCTTTCAATTGGTATGTTATGCCAATTGAGCTTGATGTCTCCTGTGACTATGGTCCCAAGCCCGCAGGTTCAACTACTCGGTCCCTCTGGGTAGCTGGCTGTGACCAAGCAGTGACCACAACCTTGCCCCTTGTCAGCTCTACTGTATACCCAGATATTCTGACAGCACATATAAATACACATGTAGAAATATCGTCTGCTAACCCTATACATGGTCATGGGCACACTCCCCCCTACCTAGGCATACCTGATCACCCAGCCTGTCCACTCATCTCTCTACCCATAGATCAATGCTTGCCCATCACAGATAATGCAGTACTGTATATGCAAAAGAGTTAAGCTTTGTTGTCTGTACCTCCCGTGTACCTCTCTATGTCCCCTCTTCCTCAATGCCACCATGTTGATCCCTCTCATTTGGTACATTGCACTTTCTTTCAGCCAAATCATTATTTATCTCTTCCTATCTACCAGTGCTCCCTCTGTTCGCCTCCTGGTAACCAACAAAGAAAATTTCTTGCATATATAAACCTTTCCCTGACTTATTACAATAATGGACTAACACAATATTTGTCCTTTTGTGATTGACTTATTTCACTCAGCATAATGTCCTCCAAGTTCATCCGCATTATGCGGTGTTTTTGCAGATTCTACATTATTCTTTAGTGAAGCATCATATTCCATTGTGTATATACCATAGTTTGTTTATCTACTCTTCTATGATGGGCACCTAGGTTGTTTCCATCTTCCTGCTGTTGTAAATATTGCTAAGATGGGTGTGCATATATCTGTTCTTGTCCTGGGTCTCACTTCCTTAGGATATATATCTAGTAATGGGATTGCTGGGTCAAATGTTATTTCTAATTCCAATTTTTAAAGGAATCTCCATACTGTTTTCCACAGTAGTTGTATCATTTTACAGTCCCACCAGCAATGTATGAGAGTCCTAATCTCTCCATCCTCACCAGCATTTGTTATTTTCTGTGTTATTGAACTTTGTTATTAGTGTGAGGGAACATGATATCTCACTGTTGATTTGATTTGCATCTCTCTAATGGCTAATGATTGTGAACATTTCTTCATGTGTTTGTTGGCCACTTGAATATCCTCTTTGGTGAAGTATCTATTCATGTTTTCTGCCCATTTTTTTAATTGGATTGTTGTTCTTTTTATTGTTGAGTTATTGTAGTTTTCTATAAATTTTAGAGATATGTCTCTTGTCAGATATGTTACTGCTAAATATATTTTCCCACTCTGTAGGTTCTCTTTTTACTCTTTTGGAGAAGTCTTCTGAAGCACATAAAAATTTAA
>NW_006922131.1:1142454-1150931 GCF_000298275.1 Orycteropus afer afer
GTGTAAGATAATATCATCAGCAAATAGGGATAATTTTACTTCTTCCTTACCAATTTGGATGCTTTTGATTTCCCTTTCTTGTCTATTGCCCTGGCTAGGACTTCCAATGCAATGTTGAAGAAAAGTGGTGATAGAGAGCATCTTTGTCTGGTTCCTGTTCGCAAGGAAGGGGTCTGTTTTTCTCCATTGAGAATAATGTTGGTTGTTGGTTTTGCATATAGACCCTTTATTATCTTGAAGAATTTCCCTCCCATTCCTGTTTTTCTGAGTTGTTGTTGTTTTTTAATCAGGGATGGGTGTTGGATTTTATCAAATACCTTTTCTGCATCAATTAATATGATCATGTGGTTCTTTTTCTTTATTTGGCTTATGTGATGGATTGTGTTGAATGTTTTTCTAATATTGAACCATCCTTACACTCCTGATATGAACCCCACTTGGTGATAATGTATTATTTTTTTGATAAATTGTTGGAGTCTGTTGGCTAGGATTTTGTTGAAGTTTTTTGCATCTATATTCATGAGGGATATTGGTCTGTAATTTTCTTTTTCAATGATGTCTTTGCCTGGTTTTGGTATCAGGGTAATGCTTGCTTCACAAAATGAATTTAGGAGGATTCCATTCTTTTCTATATTCTTGTATAGTTTGAATAGGATTGGTGTCAGTTCTTCTCTGAATGTTTGGTAGAGTTCTCTAGTGAAGCTGTCTGGGCCAGGACTTTTTTGTTGGTAATTTTTTTATGACCTGTTCAATTTCTTCTTTTGTTATGGGTCTTTTCAAATTTTCCACCTCAGTCTGTGTTAGTTTATATAAGTTGTATGGTTCTAGAAATCTGTCTATTTCTTCTAGATTTTCAAATTTGTTGGAGTACAGATCTTCATAGTATCCTGATATTATCCTTTTTATTTCACTTGGTTCTTTTGTGACATTGCCCAATTCATTTCTTATTTGTTTTATTTGTATTCTCTCCCTATTTTCCTTTGTTGAGTTTGCCAGTGGGTTGTCAATTTTATTAATCTTTAAAAAGAAAAACCACTTCTAATCTAGTTGATTTTTTCTATTGTCTATTTTCTGTTTCTTTTATTTCTTCACAAATCTTTATATTTCTTTTCTTCTGGTGACGGTAGGCTTTTATTGCTGCTCTTTTTCTAATTGTTGGAGATGTTGGGTTAAAGTGTTGATTTTGGCTTTCTTCTATTTTAATGTGTGCTTTATTGCTATAAATTGGCCTCTTATCACTGCTTTTGGTGTGTCCCAAATATTTTGGTATGTTGTGTTTTCATTCTTGTTTGATTCAAGGACGTTTTTCAATTCATATTTTATTTTTTCTATTACACAGTCATTTTGAAGGAGTGTATTATTCAGTATCAATATGTTTGCTTTGTTTCTGTTCATTTTCCTATTGTTGATTTTTAATTTTATAGCATCGTGATCTGAGAAGATGCTTTGCAGAATTTCAATGTTTTGAAATTTATTAAGTCTTGCTTTATGGCCTATCATATGGTCTATCATGGAAAATGATCCATGTGCACTGGAAAAGAATGTATAATGTGCTGTGTTTGGGTGAAGTGCTCTGTAGATGTCTATAAGTTCAAGTTGGTGGATTGTATTATTTAGTTCTTCTGTGTCTTTGTTGAGTTTCATTCCAGTTGTTCTATCTTTTATTGAAAGTTCTGTATTAAAGTCTCCTACTCTGACTATGGAGTCATCTGTTTGTCTTTTCAATTCTGGTAAAGTCTGATTTATGTATTTTGAGGCTCTTTCATTAGGTAAATAGATATTTATTATGGTTATGTCCTCTTGTTCAACTGATCCTTTAATTATGATATAATGTCCTTCCTTGTCTTTTATGGTAGTTTTTGTCTTAAACTCAATTTTATCAGAAATTAATATTACTACTCCTCCTCTTTATTGATTGTCATTTTCTTGATATATCTTTTTCCAGCTTTTGATTTTTAGTCTTTTTTTTCTTTCTCTCTAAGGTGTGTCTCTTGTAGACAGCATATTGATGGATTATGTTTTCTTATCCAGTCAGCAGCTCTCGGTGTCTCAAGTGTTGCATTTAATCCCTTCTTATTCAGTGTAATTATTGACATGTATGGATTTGTTGTTGTCATTTTGTTACATGTTTTTCTGTGGTGTTGCTGATTTCTTTGTTCCATACAGTTTTCTTTGCTGAGCTCATTTTGTTTATGAATCGTATTATTGTTTCCTTCACTGCTGTTGTTTTAGTATTTTGTAAATATTTGGGTTTGTCCTTTTTTTTGTTTGTTTGTTTGATGTGAAGGTTTACCATTTTTCTTTGCATTTACTCTGATTGATAATTTTCTTCCCACGTTTCAAACATTCTGTTCTGTCTTGCCATTGTCTTGACTTCCTCACAATTTAGAAGATCTGTAACTACATTATTTATTCTCTGTTATTGATTTGTTGTTGTCTTCATTTGCCAATTAATGTCTCTGTTCCCCTGTTTACCATCTTGTAAGCTTATTGTACTTTGGATGTTTCCATAACTGTTTTTTTACTGGGTTATGTCATCATGGGTGTTAATGATCAGTTGTTGTTTGCTATTGTTGGTTCTCTGTCCAAAGCATCCCTTTGGTATCTCTTGTAAGGTTGGTCTTGTTTTAGAAAATTCCCCTAATTTCTGCTTATCTGGAAGCATCCTAATTTCACCATCACATTTGAGGAACAATTTTTTTGAGTATATAATTCTTCATGGGAAATTTTTCTCTTTCAGGGTTTTATATATACTACCCCATTGTCTTCTCATCTGAATGGTTTTTGCTGAGAAATCAGATCTTAGTCTTAATGGTTGTCCCATGTAAGTAACTTTCCATTTTTCCCATGCTGCTTTCAGGATTTTTTCTTTGTCTTTGATTTTGTTGAGTTTGATGATGATATGTTGGTGATTTTCTTTTGGGGTCTATCCTGTTTGGGGTTCATTGGACTTCTTGAATGGATGTGTTCTCATCTTTCATCATATTGGGGTAATTCTCTTCCAACAAATCTTACCTATTTTCTCCGTGGTTGTATTTGTCTCTTCCTGTTCTGGAATTCTGATTACATGTAGGTTTTTCCTCTTGATGGTGTGTGACATGATCTTAGGCTTTCTTCGTTTTGTTTTGATCTTTTTTTCTGATTAATCCCTCTCCAAACATATATTGAGGTGTTTGTCTTTAATCTCACTAATTTTGTCTTCCATTGATTTGATTCTATTCCTTTGCCCGTTGAATGTTTCATCTATTTCTAAAAATTTAGTATTAATCTTATAGATTTCTTTCTGTAGATTTTATATCATTTCTAATTTTTCATTTGTTATTTTGTTATTGTATTGTCTTCCAAAATTGTTCTAGACTGTTATGATGTTACTTTTGAGGGAAATAGTTGAAGACTTGATGTTTATATTTGCCCTCAGTACTGTTCTTTTTGGTAAGTATCTATTTGTAGCTCTACCATATCTATTTCTATTTCCAGACTAAACATCAACCCTTTATTCCATTTTGTAAGATTACAGCAAAATGAAATTTTTAACATTAATAGTTTAATATTGAAGACTGAAGTGACAAGGAGTTTGAAAATAAACTAACTGTACCTCTGTTTCTATGACAAGGAGTTTGAAAATAAATTAAACTGCCTACATCTTTCTATTACCTATACCTAAAAATCATGTTAAAATCACGTCCAGTACTTTTTTTTATAAGGATGTAGCTAACAAGGAACCACCTCTGGGAGTAATTTGGCAATTCTAAAGCAGACATAGCAAGCTAGTGTTTTCTAATGTGTTGAAACTCATTTTTCTGTGACACTCCCCCACATATAAAAGTCTATGAGGACCAACTATGGCACTTTTATCTTTCTGACTTGTCTTTATCAATCTGATAGGATTTAATTCTCTTAACATTATGTGAAGCTGGTTTATTGTTGTCACTAATTGTTATTTAAACCACCAGTTTAAAAACCAGTAATAGCATATGCCACAAACTGAAAGTAACCAGAGCATGTATTCCATAATATATATTTTCTTTTTATAAGCAAAAGTCTAGCTTAAACAATGAACAAGCCATGGTGTGTGTGTGTGAGTGTGTGTGTGTGTATGTTTGTATTTCTAAGAAAGATAAATTTTGAAAGTAATATTTGAGATCTAATTGCATTACAATGTGAGGACTCAAGGTGAAACAGTTATTAGTATACTAATTTCATAGGCATAATTTTATGGGCGTATTCATAAAACTGTGGTCTAATAAACATCCTGGAGATTATAGAGCAGTAATTGTTGTGTTATGTGCCATCAAGTCAATCCTGACTCATAGAGCAGTAATTACATAGTCTGTATTCAGGATTAAGTGTAGTCATTTGAAGACAATTTTTTTAAAGTAATAATATTATGTATTGAATTGTATCCCCCCAATACATAAGTAAATTCTAACTCCTATAGTCCTTGTGGCACAGTGTTTAAGTGCTCAGCTGTTAATTGAAAGAGCAGTGGTTCAAACCCACCAGCTGCTTCATGGGAGAAACATGGGGCAGTCTGCTCCAGTAAAGATTGACAGCCTTGGGAACCCTATGGAGAAGAGTTTTACTTTGTCCTATAGGATTGCAATGAGTCTGAATCAACTCAACTGCAATGGGCTTGGTTTATTTTTATATATTTGTAGATGTAATCACATTTGGGAATGTTTTTTCTTTGTTATGTTAATGAGATAGTATTAGTGTAGGGTATATCTTAAGCCAATTACTTTTCATAAATAAAGGAGCAGATTAGGCACTGAAGCAAGGAAGAACAGATGGGAGGAGAGAGATGCCACACTACATGAAGGTCACCAAGGAACTGAAGCTGAAATTAGACCAGAACTTTCACCCAAAGCTGACAGAGAGAGAAAGCCTTCCCCTATAGCTGGTGCCCTGAATTCGGACTTCTAGCCTCCTGTGAGAAAATAAATTTCTGTTCTTTGAAGCCACCCATTTGTGGTATTTTTGTTATAGCAGCACTAGATAACTAAGACAGATAGGCTTACTTGATTCTTCCCTATTAAAAACATGGCACTTTTAAAATAGATTTTACATTTTTTTTTTCTTTTTATTAAGACTTGAAAATTTACCCATCACTCTAGCAAAAATTTGATACATGAGGATAAAATGTGCATTTAGTATTTAGAAAGCTGCTATATTCTAATTCAAAACAATGTATCTATGATTCCAGTGACAAAATAGTCATAGTCATGTTATTAGATTCTCAGAGCTCAAATGTAGTTATGATGATTCTTTAGAATTTATATTTTGGGACAATTGTTGTTGTTGTTATGTGACATTGAGTCGGACCTGACTCGTCGCAAACTCTCCTTGGGTTTCCAAGGCGGTATCACTATGGAAGTAATAGCATTACTATATAATATTAAAGGAGATCTGGTGATCCAGTGTTTAATGTATACAGATACTAACCAAAAGGTCAGTGGCATGAACCCACTAGCCACTCCACAAGGGAAAGATGATGCAGTCTGCTTCTATAAAGATTTACAGCTTTGGAAACCTTATGGGGCAGTTCTGTTCTGTCCTATAGGGTCACTATAAGTTGGAATTGACTCTATGGCAGTTTTTTTCTTAATAATATGCTATCAATTACTATGATAGTGGAAAGATCATCTGTACTTTTTTTAAGAAAAGTTTTACTGTGATTTTGGTGAAAGTTTACAGAGAAAATTCACTTTCCATACAGCAGCTCACATACACTTTGTCTCATGACATTGACTGCAAATTCCCACAATGCAACAGCTCCCCTCTCACTTCCTCCCCATATTTACCTCTTGCCTTTGTTCTTCCCTCCCTTGCACTCCTGACCCCAAGCTATCTCCTTGTGCATATACAGCCCTTCTGTTCTCCCATGATTGATCTCTCTAAGGAGTGCATCTACCTAATATAAATGTTCAGCTTATATGCCTGTCTTTTGTTTGCCTGGAAGTCACAGGAGTGGGTTTAATTCCAGACCAATGGCATCTGGGGGCCATAGTCTCAGTGGTACCACCATGTGTACTTTTTAATCCTGAAACTTATTATTCATGAAGATGTGGTTAAATACATTCATTTTCCATGTAGATCACTATAACAGAAAAATCTAGATGATTTCAACAATCAAAATAGATTACTGATCATTTTGTTAAAGTACTATGATGGTAAATGTTACAAAACCTAATTGGCATTTGATTTGGCATTGATGAATTTAAAAAAGAGTTTACAGAGGCACGTTTTTCTCAATGTTGTTCCTTCCCCATTAACTCACTGCTCCCTAAGGTTCCTATCTAAAGTTTTCAGTTGCTGTTGTCAACCTGATCCCATATTAAAAAAACAAACTCAATGCCGTCTAGTGGAATCCAACTCATAGCGACCCCACTTGGATTTGCAAGGTGGTATCACTATGGAAGTAGATTGACCAATCTTTCTTCTGAGGAGTGGCTAGTGGGTTTGAACCGCCAGCCTTCTGGTTAGCAGTCAAATGCCTTAGGCACTGTGCCAACAGAGCTCCCATATATGATCCCTATATGGATAGTTCTTAAAAGAGCATATTGCTCAAGGCAGGCATTTACTAGTAAAGCTAAACTATAAACTGCTAGAAGAATTGAAAAATCTGTCTTGGAGGAAGTACAGCCAGAATGTTCCTTATAAGCAAGAATGGCCAGACCCTATCTCTTGTACTTTGGTCATATTGTCAGAGGGGGACGAGTCTCTAGAGAAAGACATCATGCTTGGTAAAGTAGAGGGTCAGTGGAAAAGGGGAGACACTCAACGGGATGGATTGACACAGTGGCTGTTAACAGTGGGCTCAAGCATAGCAAGGATTGTGAGGATGGCTCAGGATAGAGCAGTGTTTTGTTCTGTTGCCCATAGGGTCACTACGAGTCAGAAATGGGTCAATGGCACTTAACAACAACAGTAAAATATATCACTGCTGATTTCAGATGGATCTTGGCTGAAAGCAGAGAATACTAGAAAGATATTTACATGTGTTTTATTGACCATGCAAAGTCATTACTCAGCTGTGTGGATCATAACTGATTATGGATAACATTGCAAAGAATGGGAACTCTGGGACACTTCATTGTTCTCATGCGGAACTTGTACATAGACCAAAAGGCAGTTACTTATTTGAACAGAACAAGGGGATACTACATGCTTTAAAATCAGAAAAGGTGTATATCAGGGATATATTCTTTCAACATTCTATTCTATATGTATGTTGAGCAAATAATCTGAGAAACTGGACTGTATGAAGAAAATCATGGCATCAGGATTGGAGGAAGATTCATTAACCACTGATGGTATGCAGATGATACAACCTTACTTGCTAAAAGTGAAGAGGACTTCAAGTACTTACTGATGAAGAACAATGACTGCAGCTTTCCGTATTGCTTACACATTCACATTAAGAAAATAAAACTCCTCACAAGTGGACCAGTAAGTAACATCACGACAAACAGAGAAAATATTGAAGTTGCCAGGGATTTCATTTTACTTGGATCCACAATCAATGCCCATGGAAGCAGCAGTCAAGAAATGAAATGATGAATTGCATTGGCAAATTTCCTGCAAACGACCTCTCTATGAGATAGATTTTCACAGTGGCAACAATGTACTCAAGCATGGCAACAATTGTAAGGATTATGTGGGGCTGAGCAGTGTTTTGTTCTGTTGTACATAGTGAGTGATAACATAGTAAGTGGTAACTGACCCCATGGCACCTAACAACAACAACATTGTTTGGTTTTAAGAAGACTTCAGGGAATAGTTTTGGCTTAAAGTTTAAAGATTAATTCTGAACAATAGTTCAGGGATTCATTTACCCAGCCTTCATGGGTCTAGAAAGTCTGGAGTTCATGAGAATTTGAAAATATGTTCTGCATTTCCCCCATTTTGTTCAAGATTCTTCTACAGAGTCTTTCTTCAAAATGTTCATTAATAGTACCTGGGCACCATCTACTTTTTCTGGTCTCATGGCAAAGGAAGCAGTTTATTCATGTAGGCTATTAGCCACACATTCTATATCCCCCCTCCCCTGGATTTCTGACTCTCCTTCTTCCTCTGTTGCTCCAGGTGAATAGAGACCAATTTTCATGGCTTTGATGGCCACTTGCAAGATTTTAGGAGCCCAGGAACTACACAACAAATTACTAGGTAGAACAAAAGCATCAATATGTTATTAGTCCAGATAACTGAGATGTCACTTGAAACTATGAGCTAAATAATCCAAGATATCTAACATGTATTCACAGAAGGACCATAGAATGCAAAAATGTTATGGATCTACCAATAAAAATTTTAACTATGGAGGAGAATTAATGCACTGATGTCAAAATCTCAAATTCTCACTTGTTGTTGTTGTTGTTATGTGCCGTCGAGTCAGGCCTGACTCATAGCGACCCCTCCTTGGGTTTCCGAGGCATTATCGCTACGGAAGTAGGATTGCCCAACCTTCCTTCCGAGGA
>NW_006922131.1:1152806-1159170 GCF_000298275.1 Orycteropus afer afer
TTCTCTGTCAATATACTGATGGAAACATTTTTGAATTATCTTCAGTAAGATTTTACTTGCATGCAATATTAATGATATTGTTTGATAATTTCCACATTGTTTGGGATCACCTTTCTTTGGAATGGATACAAATATGGATCTCTTCCAGTCAGTTAGCCAGGTAGCAGTTTTCCAAATATCTTGGCATAAACGAATGAGTGCCTCCACTGGGGCATTTGTTTGTTGAAACATCTCAAGGGGTATTGTGTCAATTCCTGGAGCCTTGTTATTTGCCAATTCCTTCAGTGCTGCTTTGACTTCTTCCTTTAATACCATTTGTTCTTTATCATGTGCCACTCCTGAAATGGATGAAGATTGAACAGGTCTTTTTGGTACAATGAATCTGTGTATTCCTTCCATCTTCTTTTGATGCTTCCTGCATCATTCAATATTTTGCCCATAGAATATTTCAATATTGCAACTCTGCTGGCCTTTGAAACACCAGTGGCACAGCCTCAAGCCTCACAGCAACATGCCAGCCACCACAGTAGGACAGACTGACAGACAAGTTTATCTCCCTTCCCTGTGTACAACAGAACAAAACTCTGCCTGGTCCTGTGCCATAGACACTGATTATCTATTCAAGTAAAATGAAATCCTTAACAACTTTAATATTTTTTTCCATTTACATGATTTTGCTTATTGGTCTAGTTATGAGGATATTTGTTATCTTTATGCTAAGATGTAATCCATATTGAAAGCTGCAGTCTTTAATCTTCACGTGCTTCAAGTCTTCATTTTCTCAAGGAAGTTTGTGGCATCTGCATATCACAGGTTGTTAATGAGTATCCTCCAATCCTGATGCTATGTTCTTCTTCATATAGTCTTGGATTATTTACTCAGCATATAGATTGAATAAGTATGGTAAAAGGATACAACCCTGACATGCACCCATCCTTATTTTAAACCATGCTACTCCACTATGTCCCCTAGTTCTGTTTGAATGACAGCCAATCAGTCTATCTATAGGTTCCTCTTGAGCACAATTAAGCGTTCTGTGATTCCCATACTTTATAACATTATCCATAATTTGTTATGATCCACACAGTCAAATGCTTTTTATTTTTTAGCCAAGATCCATCTGACATCAGCAATGATATCCCTTGTTCCATGTCCTTTTCCAAATCCAGCTTGAATTTCTGTAAGTTCCCTATCATGTACTACTGCACATTTTTTCCTATTATTTTCTCTAAAATTTCACTTGTATGTAATATTAATGATTTTTTAAAAAAATAATTTCTGCAATTTGTTGGATCACTATTCTCAATATTTTGAAACAGAGAAAGCTAAACTGAGAAGACACTGGAGATATTCCAATTCAAATGATACAAGGCACTTGAGAGTTAGAAAGGAAACCTTAATGGATAAAAATATGTTTTTAATTTTTAAGTGCTTAAAAAAACTTATTTTTCATGGTTCTTTTTATGTATGATTAAATTCTATATTTAACACTTTCATGCTAAAAATGACTACCATGCTACCTATTTATATAATGCAAAATTGACAGTGCAAAAAGTCTCATATACATCATTTCAACTCATTATTGTTATTATTTACATTTTACAGATGAGGAAAATAAAGATCATAGAAATAAAGAACCTGCCTAAACCAAAAAAAACAAACTCATTGTCGTTGTTCATTGGTCCATGAGAGGTAATTCACTCTGTCATATAGAAAATAGGTGCTAAAAACCTGTATAACTGAACCTTCAGCACAAGAAAACAAATAGTGTTTTAAGAGCAGCATGCTGAGAACAAATTTGATCAAAAAAGTGTATTAGGGAATATTGAAGTGTATTGAAGTAGTTAGAACAGTAATTTGCACTTTGGTCTCTCTCTTCAGTCGCTCTCAATTTTACAGGCCTGTCTGTTGTTTGGCTGAGAGTTAAACCATGGGAGTGAGTTCAACTCCAGGACCACAGGGTGACTTGGGCCATACTCTTAGGGATTTCACCTGTCTCTATCAGATCAGTAAGTCTGGTCATTTTTATGATTTTGAGTTTTGTTCCACATTTTTCTCCCACTAAATCCAAGATCTCCAATTTTGATCCCTTTCCAAGTAGTTGGCATTGGTAGCCAGGCACCATCTAGTTCTCTGTTCTCAGGATTATACGTGGTGAGGTTCTCATAGTCCGTTATTCCTTTGGACTAACTGTTCCCATGTGTCTTGATTTTCTTTACTATGGATGAGAAGAGACGAATAGTTCCATCTTAGATGGCTGCTCCAAAGCTTTGAAGACCCCAGTCACTACTCACTGAAGATGTAGAACAATATTTTTGTATACCATATTGTGCCAAATGAGCTTGATGTCCCCAGTGACCATGGTCCCTAGTCTACAGGTCCAGTGACTCAATCCCTCACGGTGCTTAGTTCTGGCTATGAATTTATGTAAACTTTGCCTCCTGTTAAGGACTAAACTGCATTTGGACATTTTTATAGCACATACAAATACATATGTAGGAATATCATCTGCCAAACCTGTGTATACCAAAACCAAAACCAAAACCAAATTCACTGTTATTGAGTTGATTCTGACTCATAGCAACTCCCATTTGGGGTTTTCAATGCTGTAAATTATGGAAAAAAGACTGCCTAATCTTTCTATCATGGAGCATCTGGTGGATATAGAATGACTGACCTTCTGGTTAGCAGCCAAATGCCTTAACCATGGCACCACCAGAGAGCCTTAAACATATGTCTAGTCATGGTAATACTCCCTTTCAGCTGTCCATACCTGATCTTCTTTCCTGTCTATCTGTGTATCCACCTGTAGATTAGTGTTTGCTGTTACTGATAATGCATTACTGTGTATGCTATAGTATTTGCCGTTACTGTTTTTACCTCTTGTGCACCTGTGTCTTCCTTTTCCTTAGTGATATTGTGCTAGTCACACACTTTTGTTATATTGCTTTTCTCTTCACCATATCAGTCCTTAGCTATCTATTCTTCCTCCCTTCCCCCTCTTTCCATTCCTGGTAACCAACAAGGAAAATTTTCTTCTCTATATAAACCTTTCCTTGCCTTTTTTAAATAATGAACTCATACAATATTTGTCCTTCTGTGATTGACTTATTTCACTCTAAGCTCATCCACATTATGAGGTGGTTCACTGATTCTTTATTATTTTTAATGTCATATAGCATTCCATTGTATGCATGTACCATAGTTTGGTTATCCATTCATCTGTTGACGGGAACTTTGTTAGGTGCCATTGAGTCAGTTTCAACTAATAGTGACCCTATGTACAACAAAACGAAATGCTTCCTGGTCCTGCAACAGCCTCACAATGCTTGCTATACCTGAGCCCATCATTGCAGCCACTGTGTCAGTCCCTCTTGTTGATTGCCTTCCCCTTTTTCACTGACCCTTCATTTTACCAAGCATGATATCCTTCTCCAGGGAATGGTCTTTGATGGGCACTTAAGTTGTTTCTATCTCTTTGCTATTGTAAATAGGGCTGCAATGAACATGGGTGTGCATATATCTATTTGTGTCCTGGATCTTACCTCCTTAGGATATATTCCTAGTAGTGGGATTGCTGGATCAAATGATATTTCTATTTCTAAATTTTTGAGGAAGCATCATACCACTTTTCACAGATTTGGACCATTTTTATAACACATACAAATGCATATGTAGGAATATCATCTGCCAAACTTATGTATGCCAAAACCAAAACCAAACTCACTGTTATTGAGTTGATTCTGACTCATAGCAACCCCCATTGGGTTTCCAATGCTGTAAACCTTTATGGAAGCAGACTGCCTCATCTTTCCCACCAGCAGTATATGAGTGTTCCAATCTCTCCACACCTATTCCAGCATTTTTTTCTGTCTTATTGTACTTTGCTTATATTGATGGGGTGAGATGATATCTCATTGTTGTTTTGATTGGCATCTCTCTAATGGCTAATGATCATGAACATTCTTCATGTGTTTGTTGGCTGCCTGAATATCTTCTTTGATGAAGTGTCTGTGTCCTTTTCCCATTTTGAAGTGAATTGTTTGTGTTTTTGATGTTGAGGTATTGAAGTTTTCTATAAATTTTAGACATAAGTCTCTTGCTGAATATGTCATTGCCAATTTTTTTTTTTCCCCGATCTGTATGTTCTCTTCCTACTCTTTTGGAGAAGTCTTTTGATGGACATAAGCATTTAATTTTTAGAAGGTCTCAATGATCTAGTTTATAATCTGCTGTTTGTGCATTGTGGGTTATGCTTAATGGTCTATTTATGCCATAAATGAAGGCCACTAAGTTTTCCCAGTATTTTTTTTTAATGAACTTTAAACTTTTGCATTTTACATTAAGTTCCTTGCCCTGTCTTCAGTTCATTTCTGTGTATGGTGTGAGATATTGATCTTGTTTCATTTTTCTGTAAATTGATATCTAGTTTTGACAGCACCATTTTTGAAAGAGACTATCTCTTCCCCATTGAATGGATTTTGGCCCTTTGCCAAAGATCAACTCACCATAGGTTGATGGATCTATTTCTGCATTCTCAATTCTGTTCCACTGGTCTATGTATCTGTTGTTGTACCAACACTAGGCTGTATTGACAATTGTGGCTGTATAGTAGGTTTTGAGTTAGGGGACTATTAGACTTCCTACTGTGTTTTGCTTCTTCAGTAGTGCTTTGCTTATGTGAGCTCTCTTTCCTTATAAAATCAGTAACTAGTTTTTCCATGTCCTTAAAGAATGTTGATGGGATTCGGGTTGGGATTGCATTGAATCTATAGATTGCTTTGGGTAGTATCAATATTTTCACAATGTTCAATCTTTCTATCCATGAACATGGCATATTCTTCCATTTATATCGGTCTCTTGTAGTTTCTTTCTGTGAGACTGGAGGCTATGCACTGGTGTTGCAAAATGCCAGCAGGATTACCCATGGTGGAAAGCTTTCAGCAGAGCTTCCAGGCTAAGAAAAAATTGGAAGAAGGAAGAGACCATCCACTTCTCAAACAATTGGCCAGTGAAAACCTTATAAATAGCAGTGAAACATTGTCTGATATATTACTGGAAAATTTTATGAATAGCCATGAAACATTGTCTGACATCGTGCTAGAAGGTGAGCCCATCAGGTCGGAAGGCACTCAAAATTTGACTGGGGAAGAGCTGACTCCTCAAAGTAGAGATGACCTTAATGTTATGGGTAGAGTAAAGCTTTTGGAACCGCCACTGGCTGATGTAGCACAACTCCAAATGAATAGAAACAGACACAAACATCCATTAATAATCAGAACATGAAATGTACAAAGTATCAATTTAGGAATATAGGAAGTTTTCAAAAATGAAATGGAATGCATAAATATCAGTGTCCTAGGGATTACTGAGCTGAAATGGACTGTTTTTGACCATTTTGAATCAGACAATCATATGATTTACTATGCCAGGAATGACAAATTGAAGAAGAATGATGTGGCATTCATCATCACAAAGACTGTGTCAAGATCTGTCCTGAAGTACACTGCTGTCAGTGATAGGATAATATCCACATGGCTGCATGGAAGACCAGTTAATACTACTATTATTCAAATCTGTGCACCAACCACCAAAGCCAAAGATGAGGAAATTGAAGATTTCTATCAACTTCTGCATTCTGAAATTGACTGAACATACAATCTAGATGTGTTTATTATTATTGCTGACTGGAATCCAAAAGTTGGAAACAAAGAAGAGTTACTGGTAGTTGGAAACTATGCCCTTGGTGATAGAAATAATGCTGGAGATCACATGATAGAATTTTGTAAGAGCAACAACTTATTCATTGCAAATACCTTTCCTCAACATTATAAGCTATGGCTATACATGGATTTCACTAAATGGAATACACAGGAATCAGATTGACTACATCTGTGGCAAGAGGCAAAGAAGAAGTTCAATATCTTCAGCCAAAACAAGCCCAGGAGCTGATTGTGGAACAGACCATCAATTGCTCATATGAACATTCCAGTTGAAGTTAAAGACAATTAAAACAATTCCATGAGAGCCAAAATATGACTTGATTATATCCCTCCTGAATTTAGAGACCATCTAAAGAATAGATTTGATGCATTGCACACCAATGACTGAAAACCAGAGGAATTGTGGGATGACATCAAGAACATCATCTATGAAGAAAGCCAGAGGTCATTAAAAAGAGAGAAAAGGAAGAAAGACCAAAATGGGTGTCAGAAGAGACTCTGAAACTTGCCCTTGAGTGGAGAGTAGCTAAAGCAAATGGAAAAAATGACAAGATCGAAGAGCTGAACGGAAGATTTCAAAGAGCAGCTTGAGAAGACAAAGCCAATTACTATAATGAAATGTGCAAAGACCTGGATTTAGA
>NW_006922131.1:1159640-1160286 GCF_000298275.1 Orycteropus afer afer
GCAAGTAAAATCTGACTGAAGATAATTCAAAAATGATTGCAGCAGTATATTGACAGAGAGCTTCCAGAAATGCAAGCTGAATTCAGAAGAGGACGTGGAACAAGGAATATCATTGCTGAAGTCAGATGGATCTTAGCTGAAAGCAAAGAATACCAGAAAGATGTTTACTTATATTTTCTTGACTGTGCAAAAACATTCAATTGTGTGGATCATAACAAATTATGGATAACATTGAGAAGAATGGGAATTCCAGAATGCTTGATGTACTCATGAAGAACCTGTAAATAGATCAGGAGGCTGTCGTTCAAACAGACCAAGGGGATACTACATGGTTCAAAATCAAGAAGAGAGTGTGTCAAGGATATATACATTCACCATACTTATCCAACATGTATGCTGGGCAAATAATCCAAGAATCTGGATTATATGAAGAAGAACATGGCATCAAGATTGAAGGAAGACTCATTTGCAACCTGCGATACACAGATGACACAACTTTGCTTGCTGAAAGTGAGGATGACCTGAAGCATTTACTGATGAAGATTAAAACTACACTCAATGGTAATACATCCCCTAAAGCAATAAACCATGGGACACCAAAGGACCAACATTCAAACTGAGGAAATGCAGGACAAACAAGAGTGCA
>NW_006922131.1:1161846-1168056 GCF_000298275.1 Orycteropus afer afer
AATGGTTTCAGTCTCTCTCCATTGAGAATAATGTTGGCTGTTGGTTTTGTGTATATGCCCTTTTTATGCTGAGGAATTTCCCTTCTATTCCTATTTTGTTGACATCTTTTATAAAGAATGGCTGCTGGGTGTTATCAAATGCCTTTTCTGCATCAGTTGATATGATTATGTGGTTCGTTTTCTTTGTTTTATTTATGTGGTGAATCTAATGTTGAACCATCCTTGCATACCTGGTATGAATCTCACCTGGTCATGGTATATTATTTTTTTTTATATATTGTTGGATTCTATTGACTAGGATTTTGTTGAAGATTTTTACATCTATATTCATGAGGGATATTGGTCTGTAGGTTTCTATTTAGTGGTGTCTTTGCTTGGTATCAGTATCATGGTTGTGTTTGCTTCATAAAATTAATTTGGGAGTATGCCATCCTCTTCTATGTTCCAGAATAGCCTGAGTATGATAGGTATCACCTCTTCTCTGAACGTTTGATAGAATTTTCCAGTGAAGTAATCTGGGCCAGGATGTGTGTGTGTGTGTGTGTGTGTGTGTGTGCAGGGGGTATTATGACCTGCTGAATTTCTTCCTTTCTTATAGGCCTGTTCAAATATTCTACTTCATTCTATGCTAGTTTAGTTAGGTCTTGTGTTTGTAGAAATTTGTTCATTTCTTCTAGGTTTTCTAATTGTTGGAGTACAGTTTTTTGTAGTATTCTTTTATTATCCTTTTTATTTCACTTGGTTCTGTTATGGTGTTTCCCATTTCATTTATTATTCATGTTATTTGAATCTTCTTTCTTGTCCTTAGTTAGATTTTTTAGTGGTTTATTGATTTTGTTAATCTTTTTAAAGAACGAGCGTCTAGTCTTGTTGATTTTTATCTCTTGTTTTTCTGTTTTCTGCTTCATTCATTTCTGGTCTGATCTTTATTATTTCCTTTCTTCTGGGTAATGAAGGTTTCTTTTGTTGCTCTTTTTCTAATTGTTGGAGTTGTTTAACTAAGTTGTTGATTCGGTTCTTTCTTCTTTATTAATGCATGCATTAATTGCCATAAATTGACCATGAGTACTGATTTCACTGTGTTCCAAAAGTTTGAAATGTGTTTTCATTCTCGTTTGCTTCTAGGAATGTTTTTATTTTATACTTTTTTAAATTCTGTAACTCGGTGGTTCCTGAGAAGTATGTTTTTCAGTTTCCATGTATTTGACTTTGTTCCCCTGGTCTTCCTATTGCTGACTTATAATTTTATGATGTTGTGATCTGGATTTTGATATTTTAAAATTTATTGAGGCTTGTTTTGTGGCCTAACATATGGTCTATTCTGGAGAATGAGCCATGTTTAATAGAAAATAATATGTATTGTGTTTTTGTTGGGTACAATGGTCTATATATATATATATCTCTGAGGTCAAGTTGGTTGATTGTGTTGTTGAGATCTTTTCAATCTTTTTGAGTGTTTTTCTAGTTGTCCTGTCCATTATCAAAAGTGGTATGTTGGATTCTCCTACTACTATTGTAGTATTGTCTATTTCTCCTTTCAATTCAGTTTAATGTTTGCTTTATGTATTTTAGAGCTTTCTCATTGGGTGCATAGATATATATTATTGTTATGTCCTCTTGGTCTGTTGGTTTTTTTATCATATAGTGTCCTTCCTTGTCTCCTATGCTGGATTTTGGCTTGGAGCCTGTTTTATCAGAAATTACTATTGCCACTCCTGGTTTATTTATTTGTTTGTTTGTTTTATGGTTGCCATTGGCTTGATATATATTTTTTCCATCCCTTTATTTTAAATTATTTTTATCTTTGTGATAGGTTTTGGTTTCTTATCCAATCTGCCAGTCTGTTTCTCTTGACTAGTGCATTTAATTCATTCACATTTAGCATAATTAGTAATAGGTATGAACTTACTGCTGTCATTTTTGTGTGTTTTTGTTGTGGTGCTGATGGTTTCTTTGTTCTGAATAGTTTTCTGTGTTGAATTCATTGTGTTATCAAGTTTTCTTTCCCTTTTCTTCATTACTATTGCTTCCATGTTTATTAATCCTAGTGATTTTCTCCTTTCTTATTTTGGTTAGGAGGTTTATTAATTTTCTTTGTGGTTACCTATAGTGAATTCTAATTTCCCTAAGTTTGGAAACATCTAATGTCTATTGACATCATCCTGACTTCTGTTCCATATGGTAGTTTTGTAATTATACCATTTATTGCCTATGTTTCCTTTGTAGTTGGTATCATTTACAGATTTACTCTTCTGATTTTCTATTTTCCATTTTGTAAGCTTATTTTAGTTTCCATAATTCTTTTCCTGGGCTACTTTGTGTCTTCCATTGTTGTTTTTTTGTTGGGAAGATTCCCTTTAGCATTTCTTGTATGGTTGGTCTGGTTTTTACAAATTCCCTTAATTTCTGTCTGGGAATGTCCAAATTTCACAATCATATTTGAGGGAAAGTTTTGCTAGATATGTAATTCTTGGTTGGCAATGTTTTTCCTTCAAGATTTTATATACGTCATCCCCATTACCTTCTTGCCTGCATGGTTTCTGGTGAGAAATTAGAGCTTACTTAGTCTCATTGATTGCCCTTTGTAGGTAGCATTTCATTTTTCCCTGAGCTACTCTCAGGATTCTTTCTTTGTCTTTGGTTTTGATAAGTTTGATTATGATATGTCTTAGTGACTTTCGCTTAGAGTCTACCCCCTGTATGGGGTTCATTGAGTTTCTTAGATGGATATCTTTCCATTTTTCATTATTGGGGAAGTTTTCTATTAGCAAGTCTAAGATAATTCTCTCTCTCTCTCTCTCTCTCTCTGCCTCCTCTTGTTCTGGATTTCCAATCAGACCTATATTATTTCTTTTGATATCATCCAATATAGTTCAAGTTTCTGACCAACTCTTTTGCCTTCCTATTCCAATGTTAAGGATTCATGTTATTACATTGGGCTTATACTGATTATCCAGGATTATCTCATCATCTCAAGGTCCTTATATTTAGTCATATCTGTGAAATATATTTTACCACAGAAGGTAACTTATTCACAGGTTTCAGAGATTAGGACATGAACAACCATTTCCTAACATTAGATTGGACATCTGGAAAACAAAGACAAATGATACCATAGTGTTAGAGTAACTACAAAGTAAGGAAGTAGAAAAGGAAAATAAATAAGAAGTAGATACTGTTTTTCAATCTTTTCAGTCCATTTATTTGTTATATAGAAATGCAAGAAGTAACAGCATCTGGTACTAGTAAATACTTTATTTTCTGTTACCACATTAGCTATGGGGAAATTATTAGAAATCATGTATAACCATTTCTGAAAGAAATGTGTGACATTGTATGAGCTTAGTGATAAAAAATTTTAAAATGTGCAAAATTGATGCAAGGCTTTTATTTTTTTTAGAGAGAGAGAGAGATTAACATTCTTTATGTTTTATGCCAAGATCTGTATATTTCAACTATTAGAAGTTTGCTTGTTTTCAAAATAAATAATGTTGTTTTCTATGGAAGCAATTTTGCTACAAAAATTAAAAAGATTGCATTCTTTTTTATAATGGCTACATTCAATTTATTGAAAACATATGTGTATGGAAAGAGCTCTGATCGCATCTGTAAAAGAGTTTTTAAATCATTCTAAATTATTGATTTAAAAAAAATGCTCCTTGTGATTTTTTTTAAATTCTTTGTCATTGTGCTTTCTAATTGTAGCTTCAACTATCATAACATCTGTTATAGCTGTTTCAAAAACTTGTGAACACTGTTTTCTAAATGATAGGCGTTTACAAAGAGGGACTATTTCCACTTAGATAAAAGCAAAATATAATATGATAACTGATTACTGATTTATCCAAGAAACTCACTGTTTCACTTTACAAGGAATGGCTTTTTGTATTTCAAACACATATTTATCATAATGTTGTCAGTCCAGGATGATCTTCGACCCCTATCCCAAACACACTTAGTAACTGTTGAGTACCAGGGAATGGCTTTTGCTTTCCATGATACAATAATAGAATTAGTTAATATTTATTAATATGTGACATACAGTAGTCTAACTCCTGTGATTGTCTTATTAAATTGTCTCATTAAATCCTCACAACAACTCTTGAAGGTAGTAACTATTACTATTACCATTTACAAATGAGAAAACAGAGACTTCCCCAAAGTCACACAAGTCAAACCAAGTTTCATAACTGGACAGTATCTGAGTCATCCTTAATATATAAAGAAACTGTATCAAACCATAGAGTGTGGGTGTTAATTAAAGAGACTGGCTCTACAGTTTAATAAGTACTAAGATAAAGGGGATGATGTAAAGCAGCATAATCTAGAAGTATTAACTCAGAAGAACTGGATTCTAATCCTTCACTCTTCACTTGCCAGATGTATTACCTTGAAAAATCACTTAATAATGCTCAGTGTTGATTATTGGTAAAATGGAAGTAATACATCACTGGGTTTTCAGGAAACTTAAACAAAATGGTACCTATGAAAGTACTTTGCACTATACAAATGTTACTTATTAGTCTTGAGCTTTTAAAAATGTTGGATTGAGACTCACTGGTAGTATTAGGGTGTGATAAACCAGAAAACAAACTTACTGCCATTGAGTCAGATCTGACTCATAGCAACCCCTGCTTGGGTTTTCGAGGTGGTATCACTATGGAAGTAGATTGCCCAATCTTCCTTCCAAGGAATGGCTGGTGGTTTTAAACATCCAGACTTCTGGTTAGCAGTCAAATGCCTTAGGCACTATGCCAACAGAACTCCTTTAGAGTGTGATAGTAGGGAGTTTTCCTGGGTAAAACCACACCACCATCATATTTAGTGCAGGGTATTTAACATGATGACAACAAACCTTTCAATGTCTACTCTCTCTTCTTCCCTTTCACTGATATTTCAATTGCTATTTAAAATTAAGTCATTCTATAATTTAATCACATTCTTGGAAAACCCATTCTCATTCTAGAATTTAATCACATTCTAGGAAAACCCATTCTATACTTAATCCAAATTTAAAAAAAATGGTATGTAACAATAGTTGAATTTGACTTGTTTACACATTATATTAAAAATATACAGAAACCAAGTGACCTGTGTGATCCATAACATGTCAATTTCCTTATTTATTTATTTATTTTTGGCCCAGGGCATTTTCTAAATTGATGCTTAAGAGCTATTATCTTCCACAACTAGCACTTCATTCTTAAAATTTATTTCTTGCTTCTGTAATTTGACTCTATCCTGATTATTCTCTTTCCTTTCTACCTACTCTTTCTCAATATTTCACTGGTAGGATTCTTTCCCTTTGTCTCCATGTATAGATGTTCTCCAGTTTTCTTTCCTCAGAATTCTTCTATCTCACAATGTTTTTTGTCCTTTGGAAAGCCTGTTCAAGACTATGGCTTTAACCCTGAGCTTTACTTAGAAGATTCCAAAATCATATTGTTTCTAAATGGCTCCTAATTGCCTACTGATAAAAATATGTTATTGGCCCTGGAGTTTAATGTCTTGTAGTAGTGCTCTGAAAAGTGTTTAGCAGCTGACTCTGTCTCAGTGGGGGAAAAAAATAAAAGCTGTAATTTGTACATGTGATGAATTCTGTGGTATGGATTCTCCCACCATGACAAATTTCAAGCTACCACTATATCACTAAATGTGAACATGGAAAGAGATGGTAATTATCAGCTCTCACCTGCCAATGTGAGCTACTTCCAGCATACCACTGCCTTTACAACATGTCTCCAAATTCTCTCAGGCCTTATCTTCTTCTATACCAAGCTAGATTAAAAACTGTTTTCTGACATTTCTGTTTTTAAGTTTTATATATGCTATTTTGTTTCTACTGTTGACTCAGAAAAGATCTCACACCCCACCTTTACTTAATGAAATCCTAATAAACTTTTCCGTTTCCTGGAAGAGTTTTCCTAGAATTGCCACTAACTTCCTCAACACTGTATTTTTATTTGAGTTGTTTTATTAATTAGATACTTTCATATCTCTAGACATCCTCAAGTTTCTAAACATCTTGGGTCCAGAGATTTGTTCTGCCTCCTATGTAACCCTAGTACGATTCAGCCCAGAGTCTTGCGTATGTCCTCAATTCGTAAAGTTGAAACAAATTGATAGCTGATGGTAGACCAACATCTCACTTTCAGCCGGTCAATGTGATTTCCTGTATTCTATTAGTACATTGGGAACTCTGGTAGCGTA
>NW_006922131.1:1168156-1168858 GCF_000298275.1 Orycteropus afer afer
CAAACCCACCAGCCACTCCTCGGAAGGAAGATGGGGCAATCTACTTCCATAGTGATACTGCCTCGGAAACCCAAGGAGGGGTCGCTATGAGTTGGTCTGACTCGACAGCACATAACAACAACAACATTAGTACATTAAGCACTCTCCCTTCTTATTTTGTAAAGTAACAGAAAAAAGCTTTTCTGAAACCATGACCTATACCACAGAGAGCTACTTGTTTAATGTTGTATAGACTTGACCTGTATATATCCCAACTAATATGGCAGTGAAAAATTGTCTATTATAATTTAGCATTAGGGATTTAACTTATTATAGAATTATGGAAAAATAAATACCACTGAGACATGAAACCCTGTTCTTTATCTAGTTTTGGTGTGCATAAGATGTGAATAGGGGTGAATTAGCTGATTAGAATCTCTGAAGCAGTATTTATTTCCTATAATTGTGCTAATTATTATATTATTCATGGCATTATTTAAGCCTGTGTTTCTATCTTTCCTTCTGAGTTTAAGCACAATATCATAAAGTATGTACCCCTAAACTTTGCAAATGATATTTGCATTTTCCACAAGAAGGGAAGAAGGGGAACCTGCCAGAATTGTGATGAGTGAGTATTCTGAGAATCTGTTTGCTTAAATAAATAGAGTATTAACTTTTCAATATTGTTCCTCAGAGGTACTATTTTGTGTGTGTGTGTGTGTG
>NW_006922131.1:1172598-1174076 GCF_000298275.1 Orycteropus afer afer
TGGCATTGTTGTATTTAGATCTCTGTTAACTGTTTGTGAAGAGCAGCCAAGGGTGATTCAGGCTTTTCTTGGTAGTTTTTTATCATTGGCCCATTGGTGGAGAAGGAGGTAGTGCTCTCACTCAGTAAGTGAAGTTGCAGGAGGTATGGGTGTAATTGTGTCTTATGGGGACTGTTGGTGTCTCCCACTCAGTTAGACACAAATTACAATTGAATAACCATCAAAATACTAAAAGCACAGGGACAAAAAACACACACACCATGTAATCACACAGGAACAGTAGCCAATAAGGGAAAAAGAAGAAAAAAGAAGAAAACCTGCAATATTTTGGTATAGGGACTAAGAGAAAAAAAGTAGAGAAGGAGAATAATGAAAGAAAAAAATTGGGAAAAATGCAAAAAGAAAAACTAGGAATGGTGTTAACCACAAGAAAAAAAGGGGGGAAAAACCCTTAAATTAAAAAAAAAAATCAACCAGGCACAGGGAAAATAAAATTTCAACCAGGAATAGGGAAAAGAAAAAATGCTGAAAACTAGGACATGGGAGGGGAAGATTAAGAATAATAATAAAAAGGACAAAAGTATTAATAATAATAGTTGTTTTGAAACTGACAAATACAAGGAAACTAATCACCAGAAAATAGAAAGTGAAAATCAAAAATAAAAATAAAAAAAGGGAAAGAAAAGAAAAAAGAATTGGTGGAGGACAGGCTCTGTCTGAGCACACAGACTATGATGGAGTTCCTGTGGGCCCAGAAGGTAGGTGTGAGTGGGGGATGGCTGCACCTCCGTTCACCAAGCGGGTGTGGGGCATAAGAGTAACAATAGGGATGTCGTACCTTTTCAGTCTTGCAGGTCCGGAGTGTCCTTGGGGTTGCTGGAAAGCAGAACGTGTTCTTAAGCCCCAGGAATCTCCTAGAGCACTGTCTCTTTAAATATCCAAAATAGTCAAGCCACTTTTAAAGTTTCAAAATGGCAGGGTTCTCCAGACTGGCAAAAGTCCACAGCTCAGCCCACCTTTCCTCAGAGGTACTATTAACTGAATTATTGAGTGACACACTGATGTCAACTCTTAATTTGACCTTTTGTATCATCAGTATGTGAGATCTTTTTGGCAAATTTAAATCATAGGCTAACTCAGGTGATCTAGGCCATTTTTATCTACTGCAGTACAGTAAGAAATCAAAAAATACACACAAAAGGTTTAATGTAAGTGAGTTCTATTCAAAACTAAGTAAGAAAATTGAGGAATGTAAAGATTAAACAATTTGGCCAATGTCATGCTACTTAAGGATAATGTCAGAATTTGAACCTGAATATACCATACTCTTTCCACTATATCACACTGACTGGCTGCCTTTATAAAATATGTTCTGGGCAGTGAGCCTGTTGGTTTGCTTGTAACAGAGGGTTTATCGATTACATAGTTAGTTGTAAGTGAAATGGCAAGAAAAGTCAGAGGGTTCCTACAGTTCAGTT
>NW_006922131.1:1174238-1182618 GCF_000298275.1 Orycteropus afer afer
AAGTAAATTTATTAGTCATTTACATGATGGATTAAAGCAGGAATAAACAAAGTCAGTGTTTGCTCAGAAAATGGATATTTGAAGGCATGTTGTAGTGTAAACAATGGGAAAGAAAAATCTCTTAAAATCAAATAATAGTTTGCACAATCAAAATAATTCACTGTTTTATATTATTCCCTGTATTGGATTTTCCTTACTTTTCATTCTTTCCTTTGTATAAATAATTAAAAACTGGCTCTATTATTCTTATAATGTATCATAACAAATATATTCCCTGTAAAGTACTATGTGGAACAATATTTCTAAGTAACAGATCAATTACAGTTTCCAGCCAAAACTAAACATGAATTCTCTCATCATCTTTGATATTTCCAAAGTGATTAATGGATTTTTTTGTAAGACCACTAAATTATCAGTATGAACAGCAGAGAAAAAGATTGTGTGTTCAACACAATTTCATGGTTAGTAATATCAGCTTCCCAAAGTAATCACATTTATATTTCTTTTTTAACACTCCAAGGTTTTCAAATTTATTGTAGGTAAAACACCAAAAACTATCAGTTTTACATAAATTAGAGTCTGTGTTTTTCCTATTGTTTCATCATATGTAGTAGAAAATTACAACAGAATCTAGAAGCAGTTTGCTTGCAATTATTTTAAAGAGTTGGTATTGGAGAGGGTCTAACCTTATGATGAAATGTACTTGGATGATAAGTCTAGAAATATTAAAATAACATTATTTTTAATATTTTCCAACTATTTTTTAAGAAAAATGTCAGGATATATATATTACTAACTCATTTGACATGACTTGGAGCATTATAATATTACTTTATGATTTTTTTTTTAAGTTCTAGGAGCACGTATCTACTTAGACATAAGAATCAAAGACAGACGTCCTCATATTCTTGGCTATGTCAGAGTACATTAGGGTAAAGTTATTTCACCTTAAGGGTCACATTTATTGTTTTAATGACAAGATGCTGTTATTGATTTTGACACCCAAAATGATACCAGAAGCTCTCTGAGATTCCTTTTATTCCAGTGCTAGAAATCTGTAATTACAATGACCCCTTAGTCTGCCCTCATTTTATGGGAAGAGTGCTCAGTGAAGTCATAAGGAATTTTAAAGCACACACACACGTTTCAGTGTCTAAATATGAGGTCAGAATCTCAAAAGTGGCCAAATATCTTAATTTTCAGAGTGAAAAAAGACATATTTGGCATATATTTAAACAATAATAAAAAAAATCATTCCAGCATTTTGTTAAGTTCTGAATTGTTCTGAGGCTCTAATAACAAGCACAGTTAAATGCAAAGCATTCCTTGACAACTATGTCCTTATTTTCAATTGGTGATTTTAGTTCCTAATATAATATCATATAATGTCATATTCCCCAATGGTACCAATCAAATGCTAGTAAGTAAAGAGCATGTTGTAAAGATTCAGTACATAATTCTCAGGAAAACACTAATGTCCTCAAGTATTAATCTCTGAATGTATAACATCATTGCATGTTTGTATCCCATATTTTAGCAAATAGTGTTATTTTGGTATATTTTAGAGTTTATAGTAACACTTCCCAATTTAAACTTTTGAAAAAGAAAACAAAAATATTCATAGCTTTTTCATTTAATTGTCACAGAAATAGTATATGGCTTGCTTGAAACTGAAGCTTGTAGTGATATATTACACAGGAATTAGACTCAGTTTTGTTTATAAAGAAGCTCTATGATGAGACTGTAAAAGTTGTATTTCCACTGCTTTCACTTGGTGAATGTATTTGCTTATTAAATGTATTTCAGATCTTTCATTTGCTACTGATCTAAAATCTGAATGAAAGTAATGATATTCCATATTTAACTCCATTATCTTTTATTGCTAAACAAAATATTTCAAGATAGACTCTGAAAAGTCTTTCTGCATTACAGTTCCTTAAAATATAAATTCAAACCACTGGTTCACAGGTATGTGAAGTAGAACTAGAAATTATTGTTTCATTTGGCAAGAGAAATGTTAAAGTTTGTACTTTTTTGTTTGCTTTGAAACAGTAGTTCCAAGTTAATATTAATGCTAAAGTATGAAAGTGTTTTAGTGCAAAGATGTTAACTCAGCAGTATCATTGCTTTGATCTTTGCTTAAAGTCTTACAAAACTAGATTGCTATTTGATTGACAACCTTGTCAAAGAGTGAATGAAGACTGACACCATAATATTGAAAATGCAACGTTTACAAAACTGGAAACCCAAGTTTTCTCCTGACACTGCTGCTTTTATGGACGACTGCATTTTGCATTATTTTTAAACATATGTGTACAATGGTGGCTTTTATCTTTTGCTTTCTAGAATACCATTCACCTACTTAGAACATATAGTTTAGGTATGTCACTGTTAGCAAACATGACTGAGAATCTTTGCTAAAACATCATTGTCCTAGCATTTGTTCTTTTTCAGAATAGAGGTTTATTTGCTTGTGATTTTTTAAATTTAAATTTTAAATCAGTCTACCATATACCATGTGTTACGCTATATAATTAATAGACAACTGCTAAGAGCTCAGAATCTAGAGTCAGAAATAACTGGGTTTATTTCTGAGCTTTGCTAATTATTCACATTGTGTTTGGACAAATTTCTTTAACCTCTAAGAGCATATTTCTAGAGCTAGAAAGTGGGAAAATAATAGTATCTATCTCATGCTGTCATTATGAAGATTAAATGAGATAATGAATGTAATATACTTAGCACAGGACCTGGAACCTGTGTAATTATTACTATTGTTATAGGGCTTAGTGTTGTACTCGGGAGCTCTGGTAGCATAGTGGCTAAGGCACTTGACTGCTAACCAGAATGCTGGCAGTTCAAACCCACCAGCCACTCCTTGGAAGGAAGATGGGGCAATCTACTTCCGTAGTGATACTCCCTCGGAAACCCAAGGAGGGGTCGCTATGAGTCGGGTCCGACTCGACGGCACATAAGAACAACAACAGTGTTGTACTCATTGAAAAAACCAAGAATGTTTGAAGACTAATTAGTAGAACAAGCAATATTTGAGATCATTTTAGTTGTCCTGCTATCCAGAAGCTAGCAATTGGTCTAAATTACTTCTACAGGCTTTACACATGCACAAGCAGAGTGCAAAGTACCCATTCATCTTCATTGCTTATGACTGATTAAATCATGAAGACATGGAGATTACTTATGAAATCATTGTTTAAAAGAAAAAAAGTGTGGGTGTTTTTTCCTTCCTCTGATGATAGTGGTAGTAGAGTACAGTATTTAATTGCCAGAAATATGCCAAGTGTATTTCTACTTCCATTACATTGATAGAAGGTTTTGAAATGGCGTCACAAAACACAGTGTGAAATGAAATCCTGAAATAAATTACCTTAGGGGAATCACATTGTTATCAGTAAAAGATACTTATAGAATTCCGAAGTCTCTGTAGGGTCACTATGAGTCAGGATCAACTCGATAGCAGTGGGTTTTGTTTTTAAGTCTTTTGGGGACTGATTTTCTCCCCTGCTATATGAGAGCATCATCTTATTGTTGTTTTAAATAAAACATGTTGTAAATCAACACATATTGAGCCAGTTGCTTCTGTGTAAGTACCTGATGTTTGAAGATGTTTCCTACTTCTTAGGGATTTACAATCTAACAGGAAAAACTAAATTTCCTCCACAAATACAACCTTAAAGTATTAGTAGCTGTGGCCATGCTATAGCCTAACTAGTAGAATCTGATTAAATTGTGGTTAACTAGCTCACCTCACTTTTAATTTTTTAAGCCACTAGAATCTATGTAGTGATCTTAAAAGGCCCATGATTTTAGTGGTGCCTCCATAGAAACTGGAAGAGTTTCTAATCCCGTATTGAAGATGGAATCATAAATCTTACCTAGAAATATAAATGCCTGGAACACAAGAGTACCTAGGTATTAGCTTAGATTTCATCTCTCTATGGAATTTTTAGAACAGGAAAATTACATTGTTCATGAAAGAAAATTTAAAAAATTCTAGTAGAATGAAGTGCTGACAATTATTTTGTTTATATATAATATATATGCTTTAGGATTGGTGACTACAACTGTGATTTTTACCAAGTATATTTTATTAGCAATTAATTATTCATTTTCTCTCAAAGTATTTTTCAATATGATTTCATTATTTTGATACTTTATGATTTAAATTTACAACTTCAACAATCTACTTGTAAATAGCTACATGACAGTAATGAGGACAATACCAAGACAGTGATGATTTTCTGCAATATTACATTATGTCTGTCTTTTTAATATTTCAACATATTCTCATTGGTGGCATTGGGAAAAGACAGTAAAACTCATTGGATTTATATCTCACTATCACCATCCTTACCATCATCATCATCAACTCTTGTAATTTCTTTTTTTCTGATTTTGCCCATTTATCTCCATGTGATTTATTCCTATTTTTCTTCATTATAGAAAATGTCTAAGTTAGGCATTTAGAAATTAATTAAGTTCCAATTTGAATACAAATATTTCTATGGCATTTCATTTAATAACTCAAGTCTAGAAAAGCTGTTTATTTTACCCTTACAATTTGTGTTTGAAAATGAAAATAATGCCTATGGAAACAATAGTTTAAATATCGCCGTGGTGCTTTGATCTCAGGAAATTTCCTTAGAAATCGATAAATTACTGCATCCCCCATTTTAAAATATGAGCCTTTGCTTACTGTTTCATTTCATTTGTTGAAATAATTACTTTTCTTTTTTGCCTTCAATAGTTTGTTCTGGTCATTAACGTTTCTGTAAAATTAAGTTTGAAAGGTGCTTTTAATGTTCAGATAGACTGCAGTGCACATTTGGCTGTTAAAATCAACCTACTTAAGGCTGAACTAATGTTTAACACTCAGAGCTATTTGAAGTAGTTCACTGCCCAGTTTAATGGTGCTGCCAAGGGCAATGATCACATTACTTGCTATTATATTTTGGAGGGTTTGTTATTCCAGTAATAAAGACAAGCTACGGCATTTCTGAACACAGTGGCTTTTTTTTTTTTTTTTAACATAGTACTTTCCACTAACAAGCTGCAAACTATAATTTCAGTGGGAGGCATTAGTTTAGTTCTATTTCATGGAGTTCATTCATTAAAGAAATTGTATTTATGGTATTATCATTTGTAAGTGTATGTCTGTGCACTCACACTTACCTGCCCACAAATGACCATATACTTAGGTGTGTGTGATGAGGATAAACTCATGAGACTTTTTTTGTATAAGAAGTTTATGGAAGTAAATATTTTTATAAATACCAGGTACAAAATAGAATAGGATAAAACATAAGCAATAATCATTGTGAATCTACCATGTATGCAGAGTGGTGTTCTAAATTTTATAAGGATATAAAAATGTTTATTACGGGGCTCTTTCTATAGTGAGTTTACAGTATATTTAGGAATAACAAGGACATCAGAAAAGGAAATGTCATAAGGAAGGAAAATATTACTTCACAAATGACTTCTTGTTGTTGTTGTTATGTGCCGTCGAGTTGGACCTGACTCATAGCGACCCCTCCTTGAGTTTCCAAGGCAGTATTACTACGGAAGTAGATTAGGCAATTGATTCTGTGAACTCAGGTGGAATGGATTGTTTAATCTTGAACGGCTTTTTGGATGAGGTGGGACTTGAGTAGAAAGAGTAGATTTTGATTAAGTAAAGTGAAGATATGAAGTGTTTCAGATGACATAAATAAATGTACAGAGGATAATAATGTGCTCAGTCCATATTGGTGTCAAGCAGAACAGAACTGTAGAAATCTAATGGTATTAGAAAACTTCTAAAGTATAGTGCTACTCCAAGGGAAATGCTGAATTTGCATTTAGAGTTTGTTCTTCTGATGTCCTCTTCCATCTATTGCTGTTGTTATGTGTTGTCAGGAAGGTTCCAACTCCAGTGACCCCCATGTCCAACAGAATGAAACACTGTCTGATCTTGCAGCATCCTCACAATTGTTGCTATGCTTGAGCTCACTGTTACAGCCACTGTGTCAATCTCCTATAAAGATTATGTTTTAAATCATAATATTAATGTATTCAAAACCTAATGAGAGCTTACCTTAGGTCAGGTATGGTCCTAAGCGCTTTATAAGAATTAGCTTAATTAAATCTTAAAGCAACCTTATCAGGTAGGTACTATTTTTATCCTCATTTTACAGATGACAAAACTGAGGCACAGAGAGAAGTAATTTACCTAAGGTCATTCAGTAAGTGGTATAACATCAGTTTGTATCCAGGCCTACTGACACCAAAGCCTGTATGCTTAACAACTGTAGAATACTTCTTTCCAGACTGCCTGGTCTAGACTGAGAGTTAGGAAGTAGAAGAGATTACATACTTCTTCATAAAAACACCAAAAGGGTACACATTTTAAGACAACAAAGAACGGTGTATAAATGAGGAAGGTCTTGTTTACCTTGAGCAAGAACATTTTCTTAGACTTTAACCTTTCATGAGGGAGCTCTGGTGGCGTAGTGCCTGAGGCATTTGACTGCTAACCAGAAGGCTGGTAGTTCAAACCCACCAGCCACTCCTCGGAAGGAAGTTCGGGCAATCTACATCCGTAGTGATACCGCCTTGGAAACCCAAGGAGGGGTCGCTTGGAGTCGGATATGACTCAAAGGCAGTGAGCTTGGGTTTTTTTTTTTTTTTTTTTAACCTTTCATGAAGGACAGCATATGAGATTAGAGTCTGTACATAAACCTTTACATTATCTAATGTCTCTATATATTAGATATTTCCTGGGACAAAGGGTTCTCACTAGTCCCAGGGAGGAAGCATTACTGTATTATTGAAAGATGTACTTCTTGCCATCAAAGGACTCTAGTTTGTATTGTCAATTTCAGATTTTGCCTTTTTTTTCCCTTTAATTTCAGTGCATTGATTAAAAATAAAATATGAAAGTAGACACATACTCATGTACATAACACACATATATTTACCAATAACTGCATATTCATATATTCATAATATTTGTATTTATCGCTTTTAAATAGCTTTAAAGATGTTTTTAAATGTTTTATTGAAATTTGAGCAAAAAATTTACTGAACAAATTAATTTTCTATTTAACAGTTCATACACATTCTGTTTTGTGACATTCACTGCAAACCCCATAATGTAGCAACTCTCTTCCCACTTCCTGCTTGTGGTTACCCTTTCCCTGTGTCCTTCTTTCCTATGCATTCCTGTCTTCTGAGGTTTCTCCCTGCACAAATGCCGCCCTTCTGATCTTGTATGGTTGATTGTTCTAAGAAATACACCCCCCTGATGTAATTGTTAACCTCTTAGGCCTATAGGTTTGGCTGAAAGGTAATCCACAGGAGTGAGTTCAATTCCAGAACTGAAGTGTTGTGACTAGAGGCCACAGTTTCAGAGGTTTGACCAGTCTCAATCAGATCAGTAAGCCTGGTCTTTTTTTTTATGATTTTGAGTTTTTTTCCACATTTTTCTCCCACTCTGTCCAGGATCTCTAATTTTGATCACTTTCTGAGTGCTTGGCAGTGGTAGCCAGGCACCATCTAGTTCTATTCTGAAAGTCATGTAGACTAAGGTTCCCATGGTCTACTAGTCCCTTGGACTACTTGTTACCATGCATCTTTGATTTTCTTCACTCTTCTTTGCTCTAGATGAGGAGAGACCAATAGTTGCATCTTCAATGGCCACTTGAAAACTTTTAAGATCCCAGGTGTTACTCACAAAAGTAGGACGTAGAACAATGTTTTAGTGTACTATATTAAGCCAATTGAGCTTGATTTATCCATAGCCATGGTCCTGACCCCGAAAGCCAAGCAACTTACTCCCTCAAGGTGTTTGGTTGTCTCTAAGAAGTTATCATAACTTTCCCCCTGTTAGCTCTATTATATATATGGTCATTTTTATAGCACATAAAAATTGGTATGTGGGAATATCATCTGCCAAACTTATATATGATCATGTGTGTGTTTCTATTTTCTACCCATGCCTGATCTTCCTGCCTATCTATCTATGCATCTACCCATAGATTAGTGTTTCCATCTCTTTGCTATTTTGAATAGTGCTCCGATGAACATGGGTATGCATATATCTATTCATGTTCTGTCTCTCATTTCCTTAGGGTATATACCTAGTAGTAGGAATGCCAGATCAAATGGTATTTCTGTTTCCAACTTTTTACAGAAACACCATACCATTTTCCATGGTGGTTGTATCATTTTACAGTCCCTATAGCAGTGTATAAGAGTTCCAATCCCCTGGAATTGAACCCACACCTGTGGTTGCCAGCCAAACAAAGTACAGGCATGTGAGTCAAACATTTACCTCAAGTGTAGACACACGCCCTGGAGAGAACAATCATGGGAGAAGGAA
>NW_006922131.1:1191442-1192228 GCF_000298275.1 Orycteropus afer afer
TCTGCATCCTTTCCTTCAAGGCTCAGGGGTCCAAGATTATCTTCTGTGTCTGTGTTAATTGGTTTCCCTTTTCTTTGTTGAATGGGGTCTGTGCAATCCTTCTGCCTAGTCCGCCATCTTGCCCGAGCTCGCTTTCCTTGACTTTTTATGATAATGAACTAATACAATATTTGTCTTTTCAGAGACATCTTTCTAAGTGTAGAGGAATCCAACTGAATTTTGGATGTTGATCTTGTATCCTGCCAATTTGCTGATTCTTTCAGTCAGTTCAAGTACTTTTCTTGCTGAAGTCCTTGGATTTTCTATGTATAGAATCACATCACCTGCAAATAGAGACTTTTACTTTTCCTTCGCCAATTTGGATGCCTTTTCTTTCTCTTTCTTGCCTTATTGCCCTGACTATGATTTCCAACACAATGTTCGATAGAAGTCGTGACAGAGGGCATCCTTGTCTGGTTCTTGTTCACAAGGAGAATGCTTTCAGCCTCTCTCTGTTGTCTGTTGAAAATAATGTTGGTTTTGGTTTTATGTACATGCTTTTCCTATGCTGAGGTATTTCCATTTCTATTCTTATTTTTCTGAGAGGTTTTTTTTTTTTTTTTTTTTAACGACTTGGTGTTGGAGTTTATCAAATGCTTTTTCTGCATTGATTATTTTCCTTTGTTTTATTTATGTGATGGATTACATATATTGCTTTTCTAATGTTGAACTGTCCTTACATAACTAATATTAAACCCACTAGGTCATTGTGAATTAGTATTTTTTATATAGTTTTGGATTCTATTG
>NW_006922131.1:1193743-1203722 GCF_000298275.1 Orycteropus afer afer
AATGACATGAGACAAAGTATATTTGAACTGCTGTATGGAAAGTGAATTTGCTCTGTAAATATTCACCCAAATCACAATAAAAAAAAAATTATTGAGGCTTGCTTTGTGGCCTAGAAAAGTCTGTTCTGGAGAATGTTCTATATGCATTGAAAGAGAATGTATATTGTGTTGTTTTGGGGTGAAATGTCCTGTATATGTGTATAAGGTCAATTTGGTTTATTGTATTGGTTAGTTCTTCTGTGTCTTTGTTGAGCTTCTTTCTATTTGTTCTATCCTTCATTGAAAATGGTGTCTAAAAGTCTCTACTATTATTGTGGATCTGTCTATTTCTCTTTTCAATTCTGTTAAAGTTTTATTTATGTATTTGGTATATCTTTAATTGACTGCATAGATATTTATAATGGTTATGTCCTCTTGTTAGATTGATATTTTAATCATTACATAATATTCTTCCTTGTGTCTTATGGTGGTTTTTGTCTTAAATGCTATATTATCAGAAATTAATATTGCCATTCCTATTCTTTTTTGATTGGTTGATATATTTTTTCCTACCTTTTATTTTTAGTCTTTTTTGTCTTTGCATCTAAAGTGTTTCTCTTGTAGACAGCATGTCGACGGCTCATGTTTTCTTATCCATTCTGCAACTCTCTATCTCTTAATTGGTGCATTTAATCCATTTACATTCAGTGTAATAATCAACAGCTATAATGGTTTTTTTGCTGTCATTTTGTTATGTGTTTTTCTGTAGTGTTGCTTATCTCATTTTGCTCATGATTTTTTTTTTTATCATTTCTTTCATTGCTACTGTTTTGGTATTTGCTAAATATTTGTGCCTTTCCTCTTTTTTATTTTGATAGGAATATTTATTAATTTTCTTTGAGGTTATTCTGTGATTTATTATTTTCTCTCAAGTTAAGTAGTCCTTTATGTCTCAAAATCCTGAAATCATCTTGACTTCCTCTCCATTTGAAATCATTTTGACTTCCTCTTCTTTAGTACCTACACTGTTTGTTTGCTCTTTTTGCTTTGTAGTTGTCCTCATTTACAGATGGATATCTCTGGTTCCTTTCATTTAGTCTTGTAAGTTTATGTTGCTTTGGATCCTTCTATATCTGGGTTGGTTTTGGGGTTATGTTGCCATGCGTGTTTATCATAGGTTGTTGTCTACTATTGTTGGTTCTTTGTCCTAAGGTCTCCCTTTAGCATCTATTGTAAATTTTGTCTGTTTTTTACAAGTTCCCTTAATTTCTAATTATCTTGGAATGTCCTAATGTCAGCATCATATTTGAGGGACAATTTCATTGGGTATATAATTCTTGGTTGGCAATTTTATTTTTTCAGGTTTAATATCATCATATTGCCTTCTTGCCTGTAGGTAACTTTTCATTTTTCCAGAGCTGTTTTCTAGATACTTTCTTTGTCTTTGTTTTTTGGAATTTTGATTATGATATGTCTTAGTGAATTTTTGTTGTGTTCTATCCTGCTTGGAGTTTGTTGAACTTCTTAAATGCAAATCTTGTTCTCTATCATCATATTAGGGAAATTTTCTTGCAATAAATATTCAACAGTTTTCTCTGTGATATCTTTTGTCTATTACTTCATGTTTTGAAATTCTAATCACATGTAAATTATTTATCTTGATGGTGTTCCAAATAAAACTCAGGCTTTTTTTATTCTTTTGTGTTCTTTTTTCTGATTTTTCCATTTACAAAATAGTATTGACAGATTTGTATTCAGTCTCACTAGTTCTGTCTTTCACTGATTCAATTATACTTCTTTGCCTTTTCAATACATTATTTATTTCTGAAATCTTATTATTAACCTTCTGGATTTCTTATTTGCTGTTTTTGTATGTTTTATAATTTTTATGTATTCGACAGCACATAACAACAACATTTATCACTTTTTTCTTGTATTATTTTCCTAAATTCTACAAGAGTTTTGTCTGTGTTTTCCTTGATTTTGTCAATGTTTTCCTTGATTCGTCTTTCAATCTATTGAAGGTATCTAAATATAATTATTTTGAATTCCTTTTCAGTTAGTTCTGATTCCACTTCTTCCTCAGGGACATTTTTCTGGCTTTGTATTCTGGTCCCTTATTTGTACTACTTTATCTTGCTTCTTTGTGTAACCTAGGATTGTCAGTTGTTTCCAAGACATTGTAATGTCGTTGCATTTATATTTAATTGGTTATTATTGGTGTGATCTGCCCAGGTTTTTGTTTTTGTTTGCCTTTATTTTGTTTTTATATATCTGACTGAGCAGGGCTGGTGTGCTATTCTGTTTTCTAGTTTGACAGCACTTAGGCACTCACCATCTATCTCCTGGTCGGTGTGATAGAGGATGAGAATGTGTGCACAGATCTCTGTTAGCTGTTCATGTAGAACAGTTGAGGGTTCTTTGAATAGCTTTAAAGAATTCTGAGTGAAGAGTTTTGTCTCTCTCTTGATACAAATTATATTTTTAACTAGGTTACTTAGAAAAATTTCTGTTTTCATTTCTGGAGTAGATAGCTTGTCATGCCAAATTTCTACTGGAAGTCATTGTCTCTTTTCTTTGAGTAGAAAAAAATGTGCTCTGTAATCCTAATGACAGTAGCACCTAGTTTAATATGATTATAAATAAGCAATATCTATACATGTACCTCATAACATATATATTTTTTCAAAGTTCTAGCTATTCAAAAAATTAATAAAAATCAGACAAATATAAGGGTTTAAGCTACTTTTAAGTTATATATAAGTAACCCTGGTGGTGCACAGGTTAAATGCTCAGCTTCTAACTTAAAAGTCAGTGGTTGAAACCCACCAGTGGCTAGGTTGGAGAAAGATATGGCAATCTGCTTCCATAAAAATTTACAGCCTTGGAAGCCCAATGGGGCATTTACACTCTGTCCTATAGGATCTCTGTGAGTCAGAAGCCACTCAATGACAATGAATTTAAGATTTTCAAAAGGTTTCATCAAATATTCACTGAATACATTGTACAAAGACATCAAAAGTTTTATTTAAAAAAAAGAAGAAATGGTATTTCCTTTGAAGAAGTTAACAGTCTAAGGAAACAATCCAAATATAAGCAAAGTTAAGTATCAATGAAAGAACTACAGGTTTAGTAGTATACCAAACCAAACCAAACCCACTGTCACTGAGTTGATTCTGACTCATAGACAGTCCCATAGGGTTTCTAAGGCTGTACACCTTTTTGTAAGCAAACTTCCTCATCTTTTTCCCACAGAGCAGCTGGTGGATTTGAACCACCAGTCTTTTGGTTAGCATCCCAATGCCTAACCACAGCACTACCAGAACTCCATATAGTACTATAGGAAAAAGAAAAAAAAGACAACACCCAACAAGTGAAATGTTATATGAACAATACACCTTGTAAACACCATACATATTAATTATGCACAAACTAACTATAGCCATGATCACATTTTCATTTTTCTTTCATTCAGTTAGTGAATATTTCTTGACATTCTGCAGTGTACAAGACAGTGATCTACTTGCTAAATGCATACCAACAAATTAAAGGGACAAAAATACCTGTATCTATGGAGATTTTACTTAGTTTGGGGATATAGATGATAAAGTAAATTATATAAAAATTGAAATGTTATAAATAATAAAAATAATATAAAACATCACCTAAGGCTAATGCTGGAAGGTATACCAGCAGAATTTCAAATACCAGTTTTGTTACCCATAATGGATACATTTCAGTGGAGCTTCCACACTAAGACAAACTAGGAACAAGGACCTGGTGATCTTTTTCTAAAACAGTTGGCCAAGTATGGTAGACAATATGGTGGAATAGGAAGATATATTATACAGACCTACTACCAAAAAGACCCAAGAAACCATTTGAAACAGATATGGATGACAATCCTAAAACCGAGACACTCAAAGTAAGGATAAAGAAGATTAAATACCAATTAGAGAAAGAGAAGGAAATAAAATAGTGAACCTGGAAGCATACAAAGCAGTTAGTTGCCCATGGGCCCAGCACAGAACAGCCACTGTACATCTATGTGTGTATGTTTGTGATTTTAGTGAAAGTTTACAGAGCAAATTGGTTTTCCATTCAATGATACATATACATTTAGTTTTGTGACATTTACTGCAATCCTCACACTGTAACAACATTCTTTCTATTTCCTCCCTGCACCCATCCCTTCCCTTTTTCTTCTTTCCCATCCCCTCCTGCCTTCCTACCTCTATCCCTGGGCAAATGCTGTCTTCTTGATTTCATATGCCTGATTGTTCTGAGGAATGCATACCCTCCGGTTCACCTTATAGGCCTGTCTGTAGTTTGGCTGAAACAACATGGGGGTTAAGATCAGTTTCTCACTTGAAGGGTGACTTAGGGCCATAATTTGGGGGTTTCACCAGTGTTCTTTAGATCAGTAAGCCTGGTCTTTTTATGTTTTTTTTTTTTTTTTTTTATTCCACAGTTTTCCCCATTCTATCTGGGACATTGTGGTAGTTAAAGTTGTGTGTCAGCTTCTCTGGGTTATAGTTTTGAGTGGCTGGATAGCTGGATACAGTCATTACCCATAATGAGATTGAATATAATGTAGTCAACTCCATGGTGGAATCTGCTGTGAGTATCACTTAGTCATGATACATTATTTTTTTTAAATGTTATTGGAGTCTACTGGCTAGTATTTTATGTGGAATTTTTATGTCAATATATCTGAGGGATATTTGTCTGCAAGTTTCTTTTTTAGTACCATCTTTGCATAGTTATGGTATCAGGGTTATACCTGCTTCATAAAATGAGTTTGAGAGTATTCTATCCTTTTCTATGTTCTGGAATAATTTGAGAAGGATTTCTGTCAGCACTTCTCTGAGTGATGAATCTCCAATGATGCCACGTGGACTTTTCTTATTGTTGGTAATTTGTTTTGTTTGTTTTTCTACATTTTATTTTTCACCTTTTTCTTTCTTTCCTTTTTTTTTTTTTTTCCCAAAATTGTGATTTGGGAGAAAGTTTACAGAGCAAATTCATTTTCCTTTCAACAGTTCATACACATTTTGTTTAATGACATTGATTAACCAAAAAACAAACTCACTGCCATTGAGTCATTTCTGACTCATAGTGACCCCTCCTTGGGTTTCTGAGGCAGTATCCCTGAGGAAGTAGGTTGCCCAATCTTCCTTCTGAGGAGTCACTGGTGATTTTGAACCTCCAGATTTCTGGTTAGCAGTCAAATGTGTAAGGCACTATGCCACCAGAGCTCCCTAATGGCATTGATTACAATGCCCATAATGTAACAGCTCTCTTCTCACTTCATCCCTGTGGTTATCTTTTCCCTATGTCCTTCTTTTCTATGCATTCCTGCCATCTGAGCTTTCTCCATGTGCAAATGCTGCCCTTCTGATCTCCCATGATTTATTGTTCTAAGGAGTATATCTACCTGGTGCAATTGTTCACCTTGTAGACCTATTGTTTGGCTGGAATTTAAGCCACAAGAGTGTGTTCAATTCCAGGTCCAAAGGGTAACTAGGGAAATAGTCTCAGGGGGTTCACCAGTGTCTATTATATCAGTGAGCCCTTTTTTCTATGAGTCAGTTTTGTTCCACATTTTCCTCCTACTCTATCCAGGATCTCCAATTTCAATCCATTTCCGAGTGTTTGGCAGTGGTAGTTGGGCACCGTCTAGCTCCTTATGATCTGATAGTCACATAGGCTGAGGTTACCATGGTCCACTTGTCCCTTGGACTAATTATTTTCATACATCTTTGATTTTCTTCATTCTCCTTTGCTCCAGATGAGTAGAGACCAATTGTTGCATCTTAGATGGCCACTCATAAGCTTTTGAGACTCCAGTCACTACTCACCAAAGTAGAATGTAGAACACTGTTTTTGTGTAGTATATTATGCCAATTAAGCTTGATGCCGCCTGTGACCATGATTCCAAGCCTATGGACCCAGCTACTTACTCTCTCAAGATGTTTGGCTGTGGCTAAGAAGTTATTGTAACTTTGCCCCATTAGCTCTATTCTTTATATCAACGTTTTTATAGAACTTAAAAATACATATGTAGAAATACTGTCTGCCAAAGTTATATGTGGTCATAAGTATATTCCTTTTTTGCTTAGCCATACCTGATCATTTACCTTTCTGCCTATGTATCCACCAGTAAATTAATGTTTGTAATTACTGATAATGTAGTATTGTGTGTATTTGTTGTCTGTACCTCTTGTGCAGCTCTTCATGTATTCTTTTTCCTTAGTGTTATTGTGGTGGTTACTCACTTTTGGTACATTGCCTTTCACTTCACCCAAAGTTGGAAGTGTTTATATGACTTCTTCAGTTTCTTCTTTGGTTTTAGATCTGTTCATGTTTCCTACCTCATATTGTTGTAGTTTGGTTAGGTAGTGTGTTTTTAGAATTTGCCTATTTCTTGTAGATTTTCAAATTGTTGGAGTATAGTGCTTCATAGTATTATGTTATGATTCTTTATATTTCATTAGGTTCAGTTGTGACATTGCCTATTTCATTTGTTATTCATGTTATTTCAATCTTCTCTTTCTTTTCCTTTGTTAAATTTGACAGTGGTTTGTCAATTTTATTGATCCATTCAAAGAACTAACTTAGAGTTCTGTTGATTCTTTCTATTGTTTTTAAGTTATCCATTTCTTTTATTTCTGCTCATGTCTTTATTATTTCCTTTTGTCTTGTGACTGTTGACTTTTTTTTGCTGTTCTTTTTGTCATTGTGGGAGATGCTGAGTGAAAGTGTTGGTTTTGATTCCTTTTTCTTTTTTGATGTGTGTGTTGATTGGTATAAATTTTCTTCTGAGCACTGCTTTGCGATGTCCCAAAGATTTTGGTATATTGTGTTTTCATTCTCATTTGACTCAAGGAATTTTTAAATTTCATTTTTTACTCTGTTATACAGTAGTTTTTAAAGCAGAGTGTTATTCAATTTCCATGTATTAGTTTGTTTTTTCCTTGATCTTCCTGTTGTTGATTTCTAATTTTACAGCATTGTGATCTGAGGAGATGCGTTGTAGTATTTCAATATTTTAAAATTTATTGAGGCTTGTTTAGTGGCCTAATATATGGTTTATTCTTCAGAAAGCTCCTGCACTGGAAAAGAACATATTTTGTGCTGTTATTGGGTGGAGTGTTCTGTATACATCAATGAGGTCTAATTGGTTGATTGTGTTGTTAACATCTTCTGTATCTTTGTTGAGGTTCTTTCTATTTGTCATGTCCTTCATCAAAAGTTGTCTATTAAAGTCTCATACTATTTTATGGAGTTGTCTGTTTTCTTCTAAATTCTGTTATAGTTTTATTTATGTAATCTGGGACTCTTCCATTGGGTGTGTACATACTTATTGTTATTTCCTATTGTTTGATTGACACTTCAATCATTATATAATATTCTTCCTCATCTCTTTTGCTAGTTTTTGCCTTAAAGTTGTATTACCAGGCATTAATGTTCCCAAACATGCTCTTTTTTGGTTGCCATTTGCTTGATACATGTTTTTCCATCCTTTGATTTTTATTTTATTTTTTTCTTTTTGTCTAAGGTGCATCTTTTATGGAGAAGATACTGATGGCTTAGCTTTTTAATCCATTCTGCTATTTTCTGTCTCTTGTGCATTTAATCTACTTGTATTCAATGTAATTATTGACAGGTGTGAATTTATTGCTGCCATTTTGCTTTTTTTGTGGTGTTGATTTCTTTGTTCTATATATTTTTCTATGCTGAGCACATTTTGTTTATTTATTTTCTTATTATTTCCTTCATTGCTATTATTCTAGTGTTTACTGAGAGTTTATGATTTTCATCCTTTTCATTTTGGTGTGAATGCTTATTATTTTTCTTTGAAGTTACACTGTAAATTATTATCATCTTACCACATTTAAAGCAGTCCATTCTATCTTGATATCATCTTGACTTTCTCTCCATTTGGAAGTTCAGTAATTATATCATTTATTCCCAATATTTGCTTTGTACTTAGCCATTTACAAATTGGTATCTCTTGTTCCCTATTTTGTATCTTGCAGATTTATTTTTTTCTTAATATTTTATATCTGGGTTGATTTCCAAGTGATTTTATTTTATGTCTTAATCTCCAGTTGTTGTCTGCCATTGGTGGTTCTCTGTCCAGAGGACTCCCTTTAGCATTTCTTGTAAGGTGGTCTTTTTTTTTTTTTTCCATATTCTCTTAATTTCTATTTATCTAGGAGTGTCCTAATTTCACAATCATATTTGAGAGACCATTTTGCTGGATATATAATTCTTGGTTGGCAATTTTTTTTCTTTCAACATTTTATATATGTCATCCCATTGCCTTCTTGCTTACATGGTTTCTGCCAAGAAATTGGAGCTTAATCTTATTGGTTTTCTGTTGCAGGTGGCTTTTTGTTTTCTTCTGATCTGCTTCCAGGATTCTTTCTTTTTCTTTGGTTTTGGGAAGTTTGATTATGATATGTCTTGGTGATTTTCTTTTGATATCTATCCTATTTGTGGTTTCTTGAGCTTCTAGAATGCATATCATCTTGTCTTTCATGATATTAGGAACATTTTCTCCCAGCAAATCTTCAGTTATTTTCTTGGTGCTTTTTTTTTGGTGGTGGGGGGTCTGCTTTATGCAACTCCAACAACACACAATTTGTTCCTCTTGATGGTGTCTCAATAGAGTTTTAAGCTTTCTTCATTTTTTTTTGTTGTTGTTGTTCTTTTCTCTGGTTGCTCCTCCAGCATATTGGTGTTGAGAGTCTTGTGTTCAATCTTGCTAATCCCATTGATTCATATATACTCTTTTGTCTTTGCAAAGTGTTAATCCATTTTGGAAATTTTAGTATTACTCTTCTAGAATTCTATTTGCTGTTTTTGTATGGTTTCTAATTTTCTATTTACTTTTTCAATTTTTTCTTATATTGTCTTCATTAATTATTCTGTAGTTTTGTCTGTGTTTTCCTTTACTTTGTCTGTAGCTTCCTGAAATATTCTCCCAATATGTTGAAGGTACCTAAATATAATTATTTTTAATTCCTCAGCAGGTAATTTCACTAACACTTCTTCCTCCAGAAGAATTTCTTGCCCTGTATTTGGTCATTTTTTCAAGGTGCCATGTCCTGTTTGTGTGTGTGTGTGTGTGTAAGTGTGTGTGAGCTCTGGTGCACAGTGCCTAAGGCATTTGACTGCTAACCAGAAGGTTCTTGGCTCAAACTCATCAGCTGCTCCACAGATGGAAGACAAGGCCATCTTCTTCTGTAAAGATTTACTGCCTTGGAAACCCAATGGGGGTTTCTATTAGTTGGATATGACTCGATGGCAGTAAGTTATTATTATTGTTGTTGTCGTTGTTGTTGTCTCTGAGACATTTTTCTGCATTATTATATTAATTAGTTGATTTTATGTTGGTTATCTGGACTCTAATTTTTTGTTTTTTTCTGCTTCAAATCATCTGTGCAACAGGGTATCCATGTTACTGTGGTCACTAGTTTGGCAGCACTGAGGGGCTCACTGGCTTTGTCTGGGTAGATAGTAACTGAGGGGAGTATGGGTGCATGTGTCTGATCACTGATCATGCAGAACAGCTGAGAGTTGGCTGGGTGGGTGTTGGCTGCAGTCTGTAGTTGGTCCAGCAGTGCTGAAGTGGATGGTGGCATTCATTCAGAGGGAGGGAGGGAGGGACGTCAAGTGTGGGTGGATATGGTTGGGTAGGGTCACTGGCTCCCAACTGCTGGGAAAAGAGCAAAAATAAATTAAGGGAGAAGAAGGGAGATCCAAGAAGAAAAGAAAATAAAAAAGAGAAAAGGAAGAAAAACAAATAACCAAAAAAAAAAAGAACAAAATAAGAAATATAGCATAGTACTGGTACACATGATAGCCACAAAACATGGCTGCAGTGACAATGTGATGCTCACTTCATGGGAGCACATACCTCTGTATAAGGTGGTCAGGGCTGGCACTACAGAATGTGGAGATGGGTGGGGGAAGGGTACTCATGCAGATG
>NW_006922131.1:1204479-1207024 GCF_000298275.1 Orycteropus afer afer
TCTCCTTGTTCACTGTTTTTTTTTTTGTTTTGTTTTGTTTTGTTTTTTTAATATCTCCTTCTTATGAGTATTTGATCTACTTCTTTATTTTTTCCTTTGAAGCACTGGAATCCAGGATTTTCAACTGTAGCCATTTCCTTTAATTTTTTTTTTTCTGAGTCTTTTTTTAGAGAATCTGAATAGCATATCTATCTAGTCTGCCAACTTGAACTGCCTTCTGTAGCATAGCCATTTTGAATTATTGCAAGCAATTTTTTGACTAGGGCAGAAACCATGTAACTGGATCCACTCACCCAGGGCTACATCAGTGATCAGTGAAGAGAGAATTGGGAGCCAGAGATTCTTCCAGCCATACCCACAACAATTGTGTCCCCAGTCATTGGACAAGTATCACCACCTTCTCCAGCATCACTGGATCAATGAGAGTGGCAACACCCTCTCAGAATCCCCTCAGTTTATCCACATGACCAGCAATTATAGACACCTACACTCTCAACTGCTAATCAAATTCAGAATAAATATGGTGAGCTCCTCAGTCCTGCCAAACTAGTGACCTGAGTAGCAAACCTGCCTCATTGCCTGCATATATTGAAACAAAACAAAACAGAAAATATCTGGATGGAGCAAACCAGCATACAATTAACAAGTTAATGCAATAGAAGCACAATGTCTCAGAGACAACAGAGAACTTCAAATTGTGCACAAAACAGGATAATATGGTTCAAATAAGATTAAATGGTTAATATGATTAAAGGTGAGAAGATTTGCATTCAAGAAGCTCAATGTATCACAAAGAGGGTAGACTGCAAAATAAATCACCAAAACATATCATAATCAAACTTTCCAAAATTAAGACAATGAGCCCTGAAAGTAGCTTGGGAAAAATGAGAAGTTACCTACAAAAGTGAATCAATAACACTAAGCTCTGATTTCTTCACAGAAATTATGTGAGGAAGAAAGCAATGGGATGACATATATAAATCCCTGAAAGAAAAAAAAATGCCAAACAAGAATTATATATCCAGCAAAATTGTCCCTCAAGTGTTCTGACAAAATTAGGACATTCCCAGATAAACATAAATTAAGGCAGTTTGTAAACATCAGACCAAACTTACAAGAAATGCTAAAGGGAGCCCTTCACACAGAGAACCAACAATGACAGAAAACTACCCTAAATTAAATACACAACATCACCCAGAAATCAACCAAGATAAGTTGTTGTTGCTGTTGTTATGTGCCGTCGAATCAGACCCAACTCATAGCGACCCCTCCTTGGGTTTCTAAGGCAATATCACTACAGAAGTAGATTGTCCAACCTTCCTTCTGAGGAGTGGCTTGTGGGTTTGAACCACCAGCCTTCTGGTTAGCAGTCAAGTGCCTTAGGCACTATGCTACCAGAGCTCTCAAACAAGATACAGAAGTATGGAAACTAAAATAAGCCTTTTAATACTGAAGATAGGAAACCAAAGATGTCACTTTGTAAATGAAGACAACTACAAAGCAAAAAGTGGGAATATATAGTGTAGTTAAAGAACTTCCAAATGGAGATGATGTCAAGACATGACCAGCATAGAATGAACTGTTTTCAACTTGGGAAGATAATAATAAATTACAAGGTATCCTCAAAGAAAATTAATAAACCTTCTCACCAAGATAATAAAGACAAAAATCATAAAAATTCAGTAAACATTAAAACAACAGCACTGAATGAAATGATGAGAAAGTTCATAAACAAAATAAATTAAGTATAGAAAAATATATGGAACAAAGAAACTATCAGCATCACACACACACACACACACAAAAAAAAAAAAAACAGCAAAATCACAGCAGTAAATTTTTGCTTATCGGTAATTACATCAAATATAAATGGATTAAATGCACCAGTGATGAGATAGACAGTAGTGTAATGGATAAGAGATCATGACCTTTCAAAATACTGCCTAACAGATACAAACTTTAGACACAAAGACAAAATAAGGCAAAAATTTAAGGGTGGAAAGATATATATCATGTTAACAAAGAATGTTAACAAAGAAGAGAGTAGTGGCGATACTGAGTTCTAATAAAATAGACTTTAAGGCAAAAACCAGCAAAGGAGACAAAGAAGCATTTCATATACTGATTACAGGGTAAATGCAACAAGAGGACATAACCAAAATAAATATCTATACACCCAATGAAAGAACCTGTGATACATAAAAAGAAATTAACAAAATTGAAAACAGAGATAGACAACAGCACAATGATAGTATAACACTTTTGATGAAAGACAGAACAACTAGAAATAAATGCAACAAAGATCTCAACAGGAGATGTAAAGAACACAATCAACCAGTTTGACCTCATAGATGTGTATGAGTGTACAGAACACTCCTCTCAACAGCAGCAGAATATATATTCTTTACCAGTGCACACTGTGGTGCTGGCAAAGAATGCTGAAAATATCATGGACTGCTAAAAGAATTAACAGATATGTCGTGGAGGAAGTGCAGACATTGGAATGCTCCTTGGAAGTGAGAATGGCCAGACTTTGTCTCACCTA
>NW_006922131.1:1208327-1209462 GCF_000298275.1 Orycteropus afer afer
ACTAATTGTTTCCATGTGTCTTTGGTTTTCATCATTCTTCTTTGCCCTAGCCAAGGAAAGACCTGTTGTTGCATCTAGATAGCCACTTGCAAGCTTTTAAGATCCCAGTCACTACTCAGCAAAGTAGGATGCAGAACAATGTTTCTGTGTAGTATGGTATGCCAATTGAGCTTCATATCCCCTGTGGCTATGGTCCCGAGACCACAGATCCAACTACTCACTCCTTCTGGGTAGCTGACTGTGACCTGTAAGGTACCACAACCTTGCCTCTTCTCAGCTCTACTATACACCTCGACATTCTTACACCACATACAAATATACATGTAGAAACATTGTGTGCTAACCCTACACATGGTCATGGGCACACTACCCCCTGACTAGATATACCTGGTCATTCAGCCCTGTCCTTTCATCTATCCACCTGTAACCACAGGCAAATTTGACAAATGGAGAGAGGGCAAAGATAACAGAAGAATGCTATGAGGAACTAACTGTACTCCAATAAATTTGAATACCTAGGAAAAATCCACCAGCCACTCCTCAGAAGGAAGGTTGGGCAATCCTACTGTAGTGATACCACCTTGGAAACCTAAGGAGGGGTCGCTATGAGTCGGGGCTTAGTCGACGGCACATAACAACAACAGGAAAAAATGGAAAAAAATTAGAAACATCCAACCTATCTAAAGTAACATAGACTGAGGTAGAAAATTTGGACAGACATGTAACAAGAGAAGAAATTGAATAAGTCATAAAAACACTTCCAACAACAACAATGTCTTGTCAAGATGGCTTCACTGGAACATTCTACCAAACATTCAAAGAAGAGCTGACACCAATTCTCCAAAAACTACTCCAGAAAATAGAAAGGAGGGAATATTCCTGTGGTAGTTAAATTTGTATGTCAAGTTGGCTGGGCCTGGTTGAGTGGCTGGGAAGCTGGTGGTAGTTACTCCCCATAATGAGATTGGCAATCAGCTCCATGGTGGGATCTACCACAAGCAGCTGAGTAGCTGCCTTTGGGATGTGATCTGCTTCCTGTATATAAGGAGAAGCCTTGGGGATAGTCTCTAGCTTTTGGCATGCTTGGAACCTGCATGTAGCCATGTCGTTCAGCAGCCTGCCATTCTCTGCCTAC
>NW_006922131.1:1209571-1210503 GCF_000298275.1 Orycteropus afer afer
AAGAGATGCCTTTAGCTTCAGTGGGCTGGGAGAAAGATGCAGAGCTGAATCCCAAGGTCGAGGAGCTTTCATACAGCCCCTAGAGCGTGGCACTTTGAACTTGAACTTAAAGCCTCCAAACTGTGAGAGAATAAACTCCCGTTTCTTCAAGCCATCCTATTTGTGGTATATTCTTGTCAGAGCAACACTAGGTAACCAGAACAATTCCCAAATTCATTCTATTAAGCAGTCATAGCTCTGATATGAAAGACAGACAAATACAGTGCTAAAAAACAAAATTAGACACCATTATCCCTCATGAACATAGATAGAAAAATTCTCAGTGGAATCCTAGCCAATAGAATTGAGCAACATATCAAAAAAAATAATACATCATGACCAAGTGGGATTTATACCAGGTATGCAAGGATGGTTAAAGATTAGAAAAACAACCAATGTAATCAACTATATAAAAAAAAAAAAACAAAGGAAAAGAACCACAAGATCATATCAATCAATACAAAAAAGACATTTGACAAAATCCAACACCAGTTCCTAATAAAAATGCTCAAGAAAATATGAAGAGAAGTGAAATTCCTCAATACAGTTAAGGGCATATATACAAAACCAATGGCCAACATTAATCTCAATGGAGAAAAACTGAAAGCATTTCCCTTGCAAACAGGGACAAAACAAGAATGCCCTTTATCACTACTCCTATTCAACATTTTATTGGAAGTCCTAGCCAGAATAATAAAGCAAAAAAGGAAAATAAAAGGTATCAAAATTGGGAAAGAAGAAGTAAACCTACCTGTATGTGTAAATGATATGATCTTATATACAGAAAATCCTGAAGACTCAATAAGAAGATTGTTGTTGTTATGTTGTTATGTGCCGTCGAGTCAAACCCGACTCATAGCGACCCCTCCTTGGGTTTCCGAGGCAGTATCACT
>NW_006922131.1:1210853-1216869 GCF_000298275.1 Orycteropus afer afer
TACTACAAGTAACCAAAGAGGCCTACATTGATGGAAGAATATACTATGCTCATAGACAAGAAGAATTAACAATGTGGAAATGGCAATACTACCCAAAGTGATCTACAGATATGATGCAGTCACGATCTAGATTGCATAATCATTCTTTAAAGAGCTGGAAAAATGTATCACCATCTTTATATGGAAAGGAAAGAGACCCCAAATAAGCACAGCACTATTTAAAAGAAGAAAAAAGTAGGAGGCCCCACACTTCCTGAGCTCAAAACTTACTACACACAGCCATAGTAGTTCAAACAGCCTGGTATTGATTTAAAAAAGAGAGAGAGAGATACTGATACATATACCAGTTTAACAGAATTAAGAATCCAGCAGTAAATTCATCCACCTATGAACAGCTGATCTTTGACAAAGAGCTCAAAATTATTAAATGGAGAAAGGACACCATCTTTAACAAATGGTGCTGGCAAAATTGGACATCCATTTGCAGAAAAATGAAATGGGATCCAGGTCTCACACCATATGCAAAAACTAACTCAAGATGGATCAAAGACCTAAATGTAAAACCTAAAATATAAATATCATCAAAGAAAAAGTAGGGAAAGCTTAGGGACCCTAATACATGGCATAAATACACTATCAAACATAACTAGAAATGCATAAACAGCAGAAGATCAACTAGATGAATAGGTCTTCTTAAAATTAAATACTTATATGCATGAAAAGATTTCACCCAAAGGTAAAAAGAGAACCCAAATAAGGAAAATTTTTATGGCAATGAAATATCAGACAAGGAATTAATCTTTAAAATTTACAAAAACTTCCATACCTCAACAACAAAAAGACAAATAACACAATTAGAGCATGGGGAGAGGAAAAGAACAGACACTTCACCAAAAAAGACATTCAGGCGGCCAATAAACACATGAAGAAATTCTCTATCATTAGCCATGAGAGAGATTCAAATCAAAACAATAAGAAATCATCACACACCTGCATTAATAACAAAGTTCAAAAAAAAAAAAAAAAAAAGAAAGAAACAGGAAACAGTGAATGCTGGCAAGTGTTTGGAGAGACAGAAACCCTTATACACTGCTACTGGTATTTTAAAATGGTACAACCACTGTATAAAAAAGTATGGCCTTTCCTTAAAAAATTGGAAATAGAGATACCATATGATCCAGCAATGCCACTACTAGGTATATATCCTACATAAATAAGAGGCATGATATGAACAATATATGCCCACCCATGTTCATCACAGTACTCTTCACAATAGCAAAAAGATGGAAACAACCTAAATGCCTGTCAACAGAGGAATGGATAAAGAAACTATGGTACATACACAAAAAGGGAATACTGCATAAGTTAAAGAATAATGATGAATCTGCAAAACACCTCATGTTATGAATGGATGAACCTGGAGGACATTGTGTTGAATGAAATTAATCAGTCCCAAAAGAACAAATATTGTATGAGACCATTTTATAATGTCAAGAAAAGGTTTTCACACAGAAAGGAAAATTCTTTGTGGTTAGCAGGGGTTGATGGGAAAGACAGGGTAAATCACTATTTAAAGGATAGGCACTGTGGTGGTTATGTTTGTGTGTCAACTTGGCTAGGCCTGGTCAAGTGGCTGGGCAGCTAGATGTAGTATTCCCCATGATGAGACTGGTAATCAACTCCATGGTGGAATCTACTGGGAGCAGCTGAGTAGCTGCCTTTGGGTATGTGGTCTGCTTCTTGTATATAAGGAGAAGCTTTGAGAATGGTCTTTAGCCTATAGCACGCTTGGACCCTGCATGTAGCCATGTCATTGCTCAGCTGTGTGCTATGCTCTGCCGACCTTGGGACTTACGATGGACTTAAGTTAATGACCTGCCGTGTGGTTTGGTAACATCGGGACTGTGCCTTTTTTACTTGTCAACCTTGGGGCTTCTCAGCCTCAGCAGCCAGCAGCTGTCTGAGTGAAGAAATGCCTCTAGCTCCAATGGGCCGGGAGCAGGAGGCAAAGCTGAACGCCAAAGTTGAGGAGCTTTCACCCAGCCCCTAGAGCCTGGCACTTTGCACTTGGAGTTAAAGCCTCCAAATTGTAAGAATAAACTCCTGTTTATTAAGGCCATCCCATTTGTGATGTATTTCTTGTCAGAGGAGCACTAGGTAACCAGAACAGACACATACTAACTTGGGTGAAGGGGAAGGCAGTATACAATAATACAGTGGTCAGCAAAAAAATGATCTAGGAAAAAGGAAGGCACTGGGAAGAGCACAAGGGTCGAAGGCAACACAGGTAAATACTATTACACATACAATCCTGGAATGACAGTAATGGACAATAATCTATGAGCAGATACATAAATAGACATGCAAGCTGTACAAAGGCAGGAAGACGAATGGAGCTACCAACAACCAACTCATTGCCATAGAGTAGAGTCTGACTCTTAGCGACTCCTCCTTGGGTTTCTGAGGCAGTATCACTATGGAAGTAAATTGCCCAACCTTCCTTCTGAGGAGTGACTGGTGGGTTTGAACTGTCAGACTTCTGGTTAACAGTCAAATATAGGTTTGACTGAGGTTATTTCTAAATATGCATTTAAATGTGCTGCAAATATATCCATGAATATAGCAGAGCATATAGGCGGCAAAGTTATGAAACTGCCTAGCCATAACAAACACCTTGAGGGAATGAGTCTCAGGGCCTAGGGCTTAGGATCATAGTCTCAGGGGAGAACAAGCTCAATTGGCACAATAAGGACACTTCTACATCCTAATTTGGTAAGTAGTATGGGGTCTTAAAAGCTTGTTAGCAGCCATCTGTGGTGCAACTATCGGTACCCCCCGCCCCAGCAAAGAAGAATGAAGAAAATCAAAGATAGAAACAGTTAGTCAGAAGGACTAAGGTATTACATAGAACTCAGCTTCTATGACCCTGGGACCAGAACTAGATGATGCCCAGCTACCACTACCAACCACTCTGAAAGGTATCACATTGGAAGGTCCTGGATAGGGTGGAAGAAAAGTATGGAACAAAACTCAAAATCCTAAAAAAGACCAGACTCACTGGTTGGAGAGAGATGGGTGGAACTCCCAAGACTATGACCCTCAGTCACTCTTCAAGCCTGGAACTGAACTCACCTCCATGGCTCAACTTTCAATCGAAGAGTAGACAGATCTATAAGGTGAGCAGTAACACCAGGGAGATGTACACACCTTAGAACACGCAACCATTCAAGGTCAATTCAGCCTTTGTGTATGAATTGTTGAATGGAAAACCAATTTGTTCTGTAAACTTTCACACATATCACAGTAAAAGTTTTAAAAATGAAATTGAATGCATAAAGATCAATATCGTAAGCATCACTGAACTAAAATGTACTGATATTGGTAATTTTGAATTAGACAATCATATGGTCTACTATGCTGGCAGTGACAAATTGAAGAGAAATGACATCACATTCATTGTCAAAATGAACATTTCAAGACCTGTACTTAAGTACAGCACTCTTAGTGACAATAATATTTGTAAGCATACAAGGAAGATTAGTTAATGAGACTATTATTCAAATTTACACAACCACCACTAATGCCAAAGATGAAGAAATTGAAGATTTTTACCAACTTCTGCAGTCTGAAATTGATCGAACATGCAATCAAGATGCATTGATAATTACTGGTGATTGGAAAGTCAAAGTTGTAAACAAAGAAGGATCAGTAGTTGGAAAACATGGCCTTGGTGATAGAAATGATGCTGGAGATTGCATGATAGTATTTTTCAAGACTAATGACTTATTCACTAGAAATACATTTTTTCAACAACTTAAATGGTAAGTAGACATGTGGTCCTCGCTGGATGGACTACACAGGAATCAAATTGACTACATCTGTGGAATGAGATGATGAAGAAGTTCAATATCATCTTCACAACAAGACCAGGGACCAACTGCAGAACAGACCCTCAACTGTTCATGTGAAAGTTCCAGTTGAAGCGGAAGAAAATAAAACAAGTTCACAATCTAAGGTACTATCTTGAGTATATCCCACTTGAATTTAGAAACCCTCTCAAAAATATATATAACACATTGAACAATAATGAATGAAGACCAGATGAGTGTGGGAGGACATCATACATGACATAACAAAAGGTCATTCAAAAGACAGGAAATAAAGAAAAGGCTAAAATGTATTTCAGAAGAAACTCTGAAACTTGCTCCTGAATGGAGAGTAGCTAAAGCAAATGGAAGAAATGATGAAGTAAAAGAGCTGAACAGAAGATTTCAAAGGGCGGCTTGAGAAGACAATGTATTACAATGAAATGTGCAAGACCGGGAGTTAGAAAAACAAAAGGGAAAGCATGATCAGTGTTTCTCAGTTTGAAATAACTGAGGAAAAAATTCAGGCCTCAAGTTGCAATATTGATGGATTCTGTGAGAAATAAATTAAACATCATTAAACAACATGCAAAGAATCGAACAAAAATGAAAGGAATACACAGAGTCACTTTACCCAAAAGAATTTGTTGCATTCAACCATTTTAGGTGGCAGCATATGATTAAGAACCAATGGTAAGTAAGGCAGAAAATCTAAGCTGAACTGAGGGCATTGGCCAAAATCAAGGCCCCAGGAATTGACAGAAAACCAAATGAATGTTTCAACAAATGGATGCAATGCTGAAAGTGCTCATTTGTAAATGCCAAGAAATTTGGAAGACACCTACCTGGAAACATACTGAAAAGAACTATTTTTGTGTCCATTCCAAAGAAAAGTGATCCAATAGAATGCAGAGATTTTTTTTTTTAAATATCAATATCACACATAAGTAAAATTTTGCTAAAGATAACTGATAACAGTTGTAGAAGTACATCAATAGGGAACTGCCAGAAATTGAAGCTGGATTCAGAAGAGGATATGTTATGAGGAATATCATTGCTGATGTCAGATGGATCTTAGCTGAAAGTAGACAATACCAGAAAGATGTTTATCTGTGTTGTATCTGACTATGCAAAAGCATTCAATTGTGTAGATCATAACAAATTATGGATAATGTTGTGAAGAATGTAGGTTATAGTACACTTAATTTGTGCTCAAGTAAAACCTGTACATGGATGAAATGAAAGTCATTTGAAAAGAACAAAGGGACACTACATGGTTTAAAATTAGGAATGGTGTGCATCAGGTTTGACTCATTTCACTGTACTTATTCAATCTGTATGATAAGCTACACTGTATGAATAAAAACATAGCATCGGGTTTGGAGGAAGATTCATTAACAACCTTTGATATACAAATGACATAACCTTGCTTGCTGAAAGCGAAGCAGACTTGAAGCACTTACTGATGAAGATCAAAGACTTCAGTATGGATTACACCTCAACATAAAGAAAACAAAATCCTTGCAAACAGACCAATAAGCCATACTGTGATAAACAGAGAAAAGACTGAAGTTGTCAACAATTTCATTTCACTTGGATCTACAATCAACATCCACGGAAGCAGCAATCAGTAAATCAAGCAGCGTATTGCTTTGGGCAAATCTATTGCAAAAGACCTCTTGAAAGTTTAAAAAGCAAACACATGTCACCTTTAGAACTAAGGTTTGCCTGACATATACATGTGGAAGCTAGACAATGAATAAGGAAGACAAAAGAATTGACGAATTTGAATTATGGTGTTGACAAAGAATTTTGAGTATACCGTGGAATGCCAGAAGATGGAACAAATTTGTCTTGGGACTACAGCCAGACTGCTCCTTTGAAGGGGGGATGGTGAGACTTCCTCCCACATATTTAAGACATGTTTTCAGGAGGAGCCAGTTCCTGGAGAATGACATCATTCTTGCTAAATCAGAGGGCCAGTGGAAAAGAAAAAAACTCTGAAGGAAATGTAGTGACACAGTGCAACAATGGGCTTAAACATAATAATGATTCTTTTTTTTTATTGTGATTTGGGTGAAAGTTTACAGAGCAAATTCACTTTCCATACAGCAGTTCACATACACTTTGTCTCATGACATTGACTACAA
>NW_006922131.1:1217734-1218890 GCF_000298275.1 Orycteropus afer afer
ATTTTAAGGATGGCACAAGACTGGACAGTGTTTTGTTCTGTGGTAAATAGGGTTGCCATGAGTTGTAACCAAATTAATGGCACCTAACAATAACAACATATATTTGTGTGTATATGCATATGTATACAGACATATGTATGTATTTTTTTTTCTTAGATGTCGTGGAGTCAGTTGCTGCTCTTAGTGATCCTATAGGACAGAGTAGAACTGCCCCTTCAGGTTTGCAAGGCTGTAATCTTTATGGAGGCAGGCTGCCATGTCTTTCTCCTGCAGTTGCTGGTGGCTTCAAACCTCCAACCTTTCAGGTAGCCTGGTGCTTTAACAAGTGTGTCACCAGTGCTCCCTCATACATGCATACACACACACAAACACATATATGTTTTGTTGTTGTTAGGTGCTATCGCGTCATCTCTGACTCACAGTGACCCTATGTGCAACAGAACGAAACACTGCCCAGTTGTGTGCCATCCGCACAATCCTTGCTATGCCTGAGACTATTGTTGCAGCCACTGTGTTAGTCCATCTCGTTGAGGGACTTCCCCTTTTTTTACTGACCCTCCACTTTACCAAGCATGATATCCTTCTCCTGGGAATGGTCCCTTCTGACAATATGACCAAAGTAAGGGAGACAAATTCTGGCCATTCTTGTTTTCAAGGAGCATTTCTTATGCACTTCTTCCAGAACAGATGTGTTCATTCTTCTGGCAGTCCATGGTACTTTCAGTATTCTTCTCCAACACCACAACTTAAAAGCATTCATTCTTTGGTCTTCCTTATTCCTTGTCCAGCTTTCCCATGTGTGAGAGACTATTGAAAACACCATCGCTTGAGTTAGGCACACCTTAGTCTTCAAAGACACATCTTTGCTCTTCAGCACTTTAAAGAGGTCTTTTGCAGCAGATTTTCCCAGTGCAATACAACATCTGATTTCTTGGCTGCTGCTTCCATTGGTGTTGATTATGGATCCAAGTAGTATTAAATCTTTAACAACTTCAAGATACTACTTATTGGTCCAGTTGTAAGGATTTTTGTTTTCTTTCTGTTGAGGTGTAAGGCATACTATGTTGTTGTTATTGTGTTATGTACCGTCGAGTTGGACCTGACTCATAGTGACCCCTCCTTGGGTTTCCAAGGCAGTATCACTATGGAAGTAGAT
>NW_006922131.1:1219294-1221979 GCF_000298275.1 Orycteropus afer afer
AACACACACTCTTCCTGATTTTAAACCATGCAGTACCCCCTTATTCTGTTTGAAAACTTCCTGGTCTATGGACAGATTCCTCATAAGCACAATTAAGTGTTTTGGAATTCCTATTCTTCTCATTGTTATCCACAATTTTTTATGATCCATATAGTCTAATGCTTTTGCATAGTCAATAAAACACAAGTAAATATCTTTATGATATTCTTTGTTTTCAGCCAAGATCCATCTGACATCAGCAATGATATCACTCATTCCACATCCACTTTTGAATCTGGTTTGCATTTCTGGAAGTTCCATATCAATATACTGCTACAACTGTTTCTGATTTTTTTTTTTCCAGCAAAATTTTACTTCTGTGTGATATTAATGATATCATTCAATAATTTCCACATTCTGTTGGATCACCTTTCTTTGAAATATGTGTAAATATGAATCTCTTCCAGTCAGTTGGCCAGGTAGCTGTCTTCCAAATTTCTTGACATAGAGGAATAATTGCCTCCGGCCCAGCATCCATTGTTGAAACATCTCAATGGGCATTCTTTCACTTACTGGAGCCTTGATTTTTGCCAGTTCTTTCAGTGCAGTTTCAACTTCTTCCTTCAGTACCATTAGTTCTTGATCACATGCCACATCCTGAAATAGATGAACACACACACACGTTGTTGCATAATTATGAGATTATGTCTCATAATGACACTATAGAACAGAGTAGAATTGCCCCATTGGATTTTCTAGGCAGTAATCTTTACAGGAAAAGACTGCCACATCTTTTCTCTTGTGGAGCCACTTGTAAGTTTGAATGACTGACCTTTTGATTAGCAGCCCAGCACTTAACCATTGTGCAAACAGAGCTCCATGTGTGTGTGTTCGTGTGTGTGTGTATTCTGCATATCTATGACAGTCTATGTCTATATATCTATATATCCATATAATGCTATATGGTGATACATGCTATGGATAAAAATAAACCAGAGAAGAGAGAAATGGGCTGTGATGGCACAGAATTCATCATTTTATATAAGGTAAACAAAAAAGTCCTTATAGAAGATAATATTTGAATAAAGCGCTAAAATAGGTAAATGAGATAGCCATGATGATATCTGAAGGAAGATCATTCTAGCCAGACAGAATAGCAAATGTAAGGTCCTGATGATGGAGTGTGAATGAAGCAGAGTGAGTAGGAGTATAGTAGGAGACACAAAGAGGTAAAAGGAGGTAGATCATGTAAGAAATTACAGGCTATTTTAAAGACATTGGCCTTTTTTTCTGTGTTGGGAAGCCAATGGAGGGTTTTGAACAGAAAAGGGACATCATCTAATTTATGTCTTGAATAGTCACTCTGGGTGTTGGTTAAGAATGGACTGACTGTAAGCAAAGGATGAAGCAATTAAAAAAAAAACAAGAACATAATTTCTGTGATGTGGTATGAGATTCTAGTGATTTGAACCAGGGTAGTAGCTATGGAAATGATGACAAGTTGTCCAATTCAGGATATATTTTGCTGGTAATGATAAAGCTTGTGATGGACTTGTTGCATAGTGTGAGAAGAAGACAGTTGCCAAACTTGACACCAATGTTTTTATGTTCTGAGTATTTGGAAGGATGGCATTGCCATTAACTAGAAGGAAAGAAGTATCTAGAAGGAGCATTTGAGTATAGGAGATCAAGAACTTTGTTTCAGTCATTTAAATTTTGAGGTATCCATTAGAAACCCATTGAAAATGTCTAGTACACAGTAGGATATACAGTTTGTAATTTAGGAGAAAGATAAAGGATAAAAATAGAAATTTGGGAATCATCAGCTTATGGATGTGTTTAAAGCTATGGAAATGGATTATATCAACAAAAGAATGATTAAAGAGAAGATGCCCAAGCACTGAGCCCTCACATATTCCAACACATAAAATGTTGAGATATGAAGATGAATGAGCAAGGAAACCTAGAAAGAGCAGCCCAGGAAGAAGAAAAGGAGGATAAAAGTGATGTCATGGAGACAGGGCTTCAAACTGGCCTTCAGACCAGTTCATTCTGGTTTGACTCCCTGCTGAGAATTTGCATTTCCACCCCAGATATACAGAATCAGATTCTACATTTCAAAAAGATCCCAAATAGTGTCACATAAGGCTCTTGTAAAAATACAGATTCTAATTCATCATATATTGCGTGGAAAGGGAAATTATCAGCAGAGGGTCAAACCAGAATTAACTAGTTCAAAGCTCTGCCTGGAAATCAAATGAAGGAAAATGAACAAAGTGTTTTAAGGAGGGTATGATTAACTGTGTCAAAATTTGCTGCTAGATTCAAAATGGAGTTTCATCAGTGATCACCATGCTATTTCCTTCTAGCATCTTAATGCTCGAATAATTAGGCACAGTGGTTTGAATTAGGGATTCTCTTGCTCTGAACAGCTCACTGAGTCAGAGCACACCAAACTCAGATGAGAAGAATGGGAAGGGAAAAAGGGACAGGTGGGGAAAAAAAAAACAGGATCAGAGGATCTATCCTGAAGAATGCTGACAGGCAGCTGAGAAAGGCCATCCCAGACCTCCCTGGGTTAAGGAGGAAGACACACCACACCAGCATACCAGCGACCACACCAGCATATCAGCAATCATCACAAAGATCTACCTTCAGCACCTGATTTTATTGGTAACTTGGGTCAGCTAGGTGCAAATGGCATGT
>NW_006922131.1:1223254-1224582 GCF_000298275.1 Orycteropus afer afer
AAAGAGTAGGATAGAACTGGCTGAAGAACACATATCTCAACTAGAAGACAAATCCCTAGACAACAGCCTGTATGAAGGAAAAGCAGAACAAAGATTTAAGAGAAATGAAGAGAACCTAAGAATTATATGGGATGACATGAGAAAAAACAACATAAGACTCATTGGAATTCCAGAACAAGAAGTGGCAAAATAAACAACCGAGAAAATTGTGGGGAGACCTGCTAACAGAAACTTCCCCAAAATCATGAAAGAAGAAAAGATATTTGTCCAAGAAGTTCATAGAACCCCACACAAGATAGATCCCAAGAGAAAAACACCAAGGCACATTATAATCAAACTCTCCAAAACCAAAGACAAAGAAAAAAATTTGAGAGCTGCCCAGGACAAAAGAAATATTACTTATAATAATCAAACAGGCTGAGCTCTGATTACTTAGCAGAAACCATGCAGGCAAGAAGGCAATGGAACAGCATATATAAAACACTGAAGGAAAAGAACTTCCAACCAAGAATCCTATATCCAGCCAAATTATCCATCAAATATGATGGCAAAATGAAGTCATTCTCAGACAAACAGAAATTAAGGGATTTTGTAAAAACCAGACCAACACTACAAGAAGTCCTTCCAATAGAGAACCCACAACATAGATCAACAAAATCAGGACATGTGGCATCAACACTAAAACCAAATCAGAAATAGACACTCAAAATAAGCCCAGAAAACACTGTACACTAAAAACCAAGGAAGTCAATCAGCACACAACAACAGCAACTAAACTATCAGAGGGAATAAAACTTCTAGGTACAAACTTCCAAATGGGGAGGAAAACAGGACAATGTCTTCACAGTATGCACTGCTCTAAAAATGCAGAGACAAGAGTATACTCCAAGGTAACCACAGAGAAAATTAACAATTCCCCTAAGGAAATCCAGAAGGAAGGAAAACATATGGGTTTAATAAGCACAAAACCAACGATAAAGAAGAAAAAGGAGAAAACATTAGGCAACAAACAGAACTCAGCACAGAAAAGTATATGGATCAAGGAAATGCTAACAATACAAAACAAACAAACAAACAAACAAACAAAAAAAAAAACCCACCATAGAATGACAGCAATCAATTCATACCTCTCACTAATTACACTCAATGTGAATGGACTGAATGCACCAATCAAGAGAAAGAGAGTGGCAGACTGGATAAGAAAAGAAGACCCATCGATATGCTGCCTACAAGAAACCCACCTTAGACACAAAGATAAAAACAAATTAAGAGTTAAGGGATGGAAAAAATATACTAAGCCAATGGTAATCAAAAAAGAGCAGGAGTGG
>NW_006922131.1:1224842-1229551 GCF_000298275.1 Orycteropus afer afer
TGCACCCAATGAAAGTGCTCCAAAATACATGAAGCAAATATTAACTGAATTAAAAGGGATAATAGACAACTCTGCAATAGTAGTAGGAGACTTTAACACACCACTTTCAAAGAGGGGCAGATCCACTAGAAAAAAACTCAACAAAGATACAGAAGAGCTCAACAGTACAATCAACCAACTTGACCTCGTAACCTCATATACCTCATACAGAGCATTTCACCCAACAAAAACACAATTCACATTCTTCTCCAGTAGACATGGATCCTTCTCCAGATTAAACCATATGTTAGGATACAAAAAAAGCCTCAATAAATTCAAAAGCATTGAAATACTATAAAGCATCTTCTTGGACTACAATGCTATAAAATTATAAATTAATAATAGGAAGAGCAAGGAAAAAATATCAAACATATGGAAGCTGAACAACTTACTGCTCAAAAACTACTAGGTATTAGAACAGATAAAAACTGAAATAAAAAAAAAATTCCTAGAAACTAATGAGAATGAAGATACATCATACAAAAACCTATGGGACACAGGGAAAGCAGTACTCAGAGGACAGTTTATAGCAATAAACACATACATCAAAAAAGAGGAAAAAAATAAACTCAACACTCTAACTTACCAACTCCAACAACTAGAAATAGAACAACAAAAGAATCCTACAGTATCTAGAAGCAAGGAAATAATAAAGATCAGAGCAGAAATAAATGAAACAGAAAACAAAACAAAAAAAAAAAAGAGAAAATCAACAAAACAAAAAGCTGGTTCTTCGAAAAGATTAATAAAATCGATAAATCATTGGGAGATCTAACAGAAGAAAAGAAAGAGAAGATCTAAATCACAAGAATTGTAAATGAAAAAGGTGTCATAACAACAGAACCAACTGAAGTAAAAAAGATACTGACAGGATATTATGAAAAATTGTACACCAATAGATTTGAGAACCTAGAAGAGAAGAACAAGTTTCTAGAATCACAAGACCTACCTAAACTATCCCACACAGAGATAGAAAACTTGAACAGACCTAAACAAAAGAAGAAATTGAACAGGTCATAAAAAAAACTTCCCACAAAGAAAAGTCCTGGCCCTGATGGCTTCACAGGAGAATTTTATCAGATATTCAGAGAAGAGTTGACACCTATGCTACTCAAGCTATTCCAGAGCATAGAAAAAGATAGAATACTCCCAAACTCATTTTATGAAGCAAGCATAACACTAATACCAAAACCAGGGAAAGACACCACTAGAAAGGAAAACTACAGACCGATATTCCCCATGACCATTGGTGCAAAAATCTTTAACAAAATCCTGGCCAACAGAATCCAAAAAAATATTAAAAAATTAATACACTCAGACCAAGGGGGATTCATACCAGGTTTACAAGGGTGGCACAACACCAGAAAAACTGTCAATGTAATCCATCACATAAACAAAACAAAAGAACCATATGATTATGTCAGTTGATTCAGAAAAGGTACTTGATAAAATCCAACATTCATTCCTGTTCAGAACTCTCAGCAAAATAGGGATAGAGGGAAATTCCTCAACATAATAAAGGGTATATATGCAAAGCCAACCAACAACATCATTATTAATGGAGAAAGTCTCAAGGCATTCCCCTTATGAACGGGCACCAGACAGGGATGCCCTCTATCACCACTTATATTTCACATTGTATTGGAAATCCTGGCCAGGGCAGTAAGGCAAGAAAGAGAAATAAAAGATATACAAATTGGCAAAGAGGAACTAAAATGATCTCTACTTGCGGATGATATGATCCTGTATTTTGAAAATCCAAAAGACTCAATACAAAAACTACTGGAGAGGTTCAGCAAAGTGGCAGGATAGAGGGTCAACATACAGAAATCAGTTGGATTCCTCTACACCAAAAGAGTCCTCTGATAAAGAAATAAGGAAAACAATACCATTTACTATAGCTACTAAAAAGATAAAATATGTAGGACTAAACCTCACCAGAGACACAAAAGACCTATACAAAGAAAACTATAAAACACTGTTACAAGAGACAACAAGGGCACTACATAAATGGAAGAACCTACCTTGTTCATGGATTGGTAGACTGAATATTGTGAAAATGTCAATACTACCTAAAACAATTTACACATTTAATGCAATCCCGATCCAGATTCCAAAAAAAAGTTTTTAAGAACATGAAAAAACCAATTACTAATTTCATATGGAAAAGAAAGAGTCCTTGGATAAACAGAGGACTTCTGAAGAAGAAAAACAAAGTGGGAGGTCTCACACTCCCAGATCTTAAGAACTACTATACAGCCACAGTAGTCAAAACAGCTTGGTATTGATACAACCACAGACAGGTAGACCAATGGAACAGAATCAAAAGTCCAGATATAGACCCATCCGTCTATGGATAACTGATCTTTGACAAAGGCCCAAAACCCATTAAATGAGGAAGAGACAGCCTCTTTAATAAATGGTGCTGGGAAAACTGGGTATCAACCTGTAAAAAAATGAAACAAGACCCATACCTCACCCGATACACAAAAACAAATTCAAGCTGGATCAAAGACTTAAATGTAAAACCCAAAACTACAAAATTCATCAAACATAAAATAGAGGCAAATCTAGGAGCCCTAAATTATGGCATAAATAGGCTATCAAGAATAACCCAGAATGTGCAGGAGATAGAAGAGAAGCTAGATGACTGGCACCTTTTAAAAATTAAATTCTTATGTGCATCAAAAGACTTCATCAAAAAGGTAAAAAGGGAACCTACACATTGGGAGAAAATATTTGCCTATTACATATCTGATAAAGGACTTATCTCCAAAATCTATAGAAAACTTCAACACCTTAACACCAAAAAGGCAAATAACCCAATTCACAAATGGGCAAAAGACTTGAACAGACACTTCACCAAAGCAGATATACAGGCAACTAACAAACACATGAGAAATTGCTTGCAATCATTAATGATTGGAGAGATGACAATCAAAACAATGAGATATCATCTCACCCCAACAGTAATAGCAAAGTTCAACACGTCACAAAATAACAAATGCTGGTGAGTTTGCAGAGAGATTGGAACTCTTATGCACTGCTGGTGGTATTGTAAAATGGTACAACCATTGTGGCAAATGGAATGGTGTTTCCTTAAAAAACTGAAAATAGAAGTACCACTTGACCCAGCAATTCCATTAGTAGGAATATATCCTAAAGAGGTGAGAGATAGCTCACGGACAGACATATGCACACCTGGGTTCATCGCAGCACAATTCATTATATGCTATAGCAAAGAGATGGAAACAACCTAAATGCCCATCAGCGGATGAGTGGATAACCAAATTAAGGTACATGCACACAATTAAGGTACATGCTGCATTAAAGAACAATGAGGGATACACAAATCATCTCACAACATGGATGAAACTGGAGGACATTATGCTGAGTAAAATAAGTCAATCACAGAAAGACAAGTATTGTATGAGCCCATTACTTTAAAAAGACAAAGAAGAGTTTGCTTGGGAAAGGGAACTCACTTTGTAGGTTACTGGGATGGGGAGGGAAGGGGAGGGATTAATTTCAGACTAGTTGGGACCCGAATTCACATTGCTTGGTTCTACAATCAATGCCAATGGAAGCAGCAGTCAGGATATTAGATGACGTGTAGCATTGGGAAAGTCAACTGCGAAGGAACTGTATCAAGTGCTGAGGAGCAAGGATATCTCCTTGAGGACTAAGTTGTGCCTGACACAAACCATGATATTTCCAATCACCTCGTATGCATTTGAGAGCTGGACAATGAATAAGGAAGACCGAAGAAGGGTTGATGCTTTTGAGTTGTGGTGCTGGCGAAGAATGCTGAAAGTACCATGGACTGCTAAAAGAACTAACAGATCTGTCTTGGAGGAAGTGCAGCCAGAATGCTCCTTGGAAGTAAGAATGGCCAGACTTTGTCTCACCTATTTTGGTCATGTTGTAAGAAGGGACCATTCCCTGGAGAAGGATGTCATGCTTGGTAGGGTGGAGGGTCGACGAAAGAGGGAGAGGCCTTCAACGAGACAAATTGACACAGTGGCTGCGATGATGGGCTCAAGTATAGCAGGGATTGTGGGGCTGGCGCGGGATCGGGCAGTGTTTCGTTCTGCTGTGCATGGGGTCGCTATGAGTCGGAAACAACTCGACGGCACTTAACAACAACAGTTGGGACCCACATGCTGACGCAGGTAGGGAGAGGGATATACAGAAAGGATCTTTGACCACCATGATAACATTAGGAAAAGGGAGGACACTGAATTGTGCACATAAGAGATAGATGACAGATGCTAATACCAACCAATGTGTCCACAATACTGCATTACCATTAACACCAAGCACCAGGCTACCGACAAACACATAGACACCTGAGATCAGATGGGAGACAGTGAACAGAAGTATAATCTAGAACAAGGATAGATTCAGCTGAGGCTAATTTTGTTGCACAGACAGCAGTGATGCAAAATACCTGCAATCCTTTCAGAAACAATAGAGGACAGACACAGAATAATCCCTCACAGACAACCAGACACTGTGGGAGAGAGATCCAATAGATTTACTGCCTCAGGACCATAGTACTGTGAGAAACCAGACTCAATTGGCACAACAAAATTCATAAAAAGCCTTGTTCCGCATCCTACAATGGTGAGTAGGGACTGGGGTCTTAAAAGCTTTCAAGCGGCCATCTA
>NW_006922131.1:1230087-1231837 GCF_000298275.1 Orycteropus afer afer
AAAACAACTGACAAAAAACAGAATAAAAATTAAAACTTTTTTAAAAAGTTGCTGCTAATTAAACTAAGATGGGGGCTTATAATTGACTTTGACTTTAGCAACTTGGATAAATGGCCACCATTTAAGAGTGATGTCTGTGGACAGATGGGAGCAAAAGCTTAATTGAAGTATGTTCACGAAATAATCAGAGAAAGCAAATGTAGACAACTCCCGAAATGAATTTTAACATAAAAGGGAAGAAGAGAAGTGGTGTGGGTGGTGAGAGGTGGCATAGAAGTGTAATCTTGAAAATGTCATTTTTAAGATGAGAAAATTTTGGTATCACAATTAATAATCAAAGGACCGGGGCACAACAGGGAGAATTATAGAGAGCTGGAGTTTGAAGAATCCAGAATTCCAAAAGCATTGCTTCGTATATACACTGCTTCTGAGTTATAATTCAGAGAATGTTCTCCTCATAACTTTAGAGAAAAAAAAGGATATGATAACTGTATACCAAACAATAAGTACATGGCTTTGTACAAGATCTGACAATTTCTATCTCAGAATTTGACAGTCACATCACAAGAAATAACACTTTTTAGAAATATACAGGAATCTGTATGGTGATGAACTATGGAGAGAGGAAACTGGAACACATCTTCATTCCATAATTCCAAATACAGATTGTATCTACACCCTAACACTACACCCTCCACATATCTCCTGATATTGGGCTCTAAGGAAGGATAGTAGCAAGGAGGTAGTACAGAAGAGAAGCAGATAGATAAACCACTTGCAAATAGGGTTACAAAATTGAAAACAGCACAATATGCATCTTTGGCTCTGTTTCCTCACTCTTTAAACTGGAGCACAGAGAGCAGTAACAGATCCTAGAATAGTTAAGTAGGAGAGGAGAGATGCACATGCACGTCTGTGCCTAAAGAGCAAGCTGCTGCTCATTAGGTTGTGAGTGCTTGCTAACAATGATATCACAGCTGATACATCTGAACCTGTAGGGACCAAAACACATGCAGTCAGTGCTGGAGTCATGGTTATCATGATAGGAGAAGCAGCCAAACTAATTACTCTAGGTGATGGATGAGGATGTAGATGGATATAGCATGTCCATCTTAGTCTGATGAAAATTCTTACTGATGTTTTGATAAAAGAAAAAGAAAAAAAGAATCTCAAATATCCATAGCAGCATTGCTTAATTGTTTAGAAATCACTTATAAATACTCCAGAGTAATAGTTTTTTTTCTGTTAGTATTTCATGTGCTAATTGCAACATGATATTGTGGCTGTTGAATCGAAAGACCTTTTTTTTTTAAAAATTATTGTTATTTTATTTAATGAACAGGAACTATGAACAAAATTAAAACTAATGTTAGTAAATAATATTTTCCTTCAGAAACTTTTTTTTCATTATTGCCTTTAGTGAGGAATTGGAAAAATAAATTTTTAATCAATGCCACCAAGATCTGGTGTCAACATATAAGTGTGTTTCTAGAGACTTAAATTGAATAATAATTTTGTGCTCTGGCCCTTTTGAATATAAATTAAAACATTCAGTTATACATTACTGTGGATAGAAAATGAGTTAGTGCTTATTTTAAAAAGCTGTCTATATCTATATCTATCTATATATTCTAATTTCTAAGAGCTCTGGTAGCTTAGTGCCTAAAGCACTTGACTGCTAACCAGAAGTCTGGCGATTCAAACCCACCAGCCACTCCTCAGAAGGAAGATGGGGCAATCTACTTCCATA
>NW_006922131.1:1232082-1234128 GCF_000298275.1 Orycteropus afer afer
AAATCACTGTAGTATAACATGTTATATGAGACCTCACTCAATGGAACTGAATTTGCTTTTACAGGTTGTATGGTTTTTGATAATTGTTGGATTGTAATGATATACAAGCTATTATTTGTAATTATAACACTTTTCTGTCTTCATCTTTTTCATGATGATTTATTTTATTCTGATTAATAATACTTCAGGCTAATGAGAATTTCCCTCATTGTTATTTAATGTTATTTAATGTTATTTAATGGAGAGTTTCTTCTTACCAATGCCTAAGTCATGGACATGGGAAAATAAATAATAAATCAGAAACAATCAGCCAGTAAAAGGACATTTATTTATACTCATATAAAAGGCATAGTTTATTCCCTGGAGACTCACTGTAAGTTTCTCCTTAATTTTCTTCCCTTTCTTGATAAAACACTGACTTAAATTTAAAGTTGAATGAGGATCTAAAAGTATGTAGGAGTAACATAGTTCAGCTCTACTTCTAAAGTGCATCTAATTACACTTTCCCCTATCTGGTTTATTCTTGTACATGGATGCTATCATTCCATCCTGTAAAAAGAATTTCAAGGGTTTTTTTGAAAAATAAAAAAAAAAACAAATCCATATACCTACATTTATGCATTTATAATTAAGGGTTTTTTCTAAGTTAAATCTTGATTTTGCAATTTACATATTTATATCATGTTTACCATGCATGTGTGACCATGATTAATGATTCATAAAGGAAGAACAAAGTTGTTATTGTTATTGCAAATGGTTAAATTTGAGAGGCTTCTCTGTGGTTTCAGAAATAAAAAAGGACAGTGACTCCCATTAGGTAATTTTACCTTCCTCATGAAAGGAGAGAATCACTGTAATTTCTGAAATTTTTGCATGGCTTTACGGCTTCCAGTATTTAAAATTAAGTTAGGTCATTAAGAGTAGATGGACCATTCAGATTGTGTTTTGTTTGCATGGCTATTGAAGGTACATTTTCCCTTATTTCAGATAGCAGCAACCTCTTGAGATTTACATGTAAATGTAAATGCCTGAGAGGTTGTATCCGGTATCAATAATTCTTTCAATTGCAATAACAATAGGCAGGACTGATTTCAAATGCTTTGTGCAGTTTGAAAAATATTCCTACCTTAAAACTATCTTCATTTACTATGTTTAAAATTATTGTGTTTATTCGAAAGGTATAAAAAAATATCTATTAAGCCCTAAATAACAACATAGAGCTATAATCTATCCCAGTTCATCAATATGATTTTGAGTAAGTTATAAAATATTGCTATATGCACAGCACTGAAGGGAGACAAAGAGACAAAAGGCAGTCAATATTATACAATCATGTATCAATGCCTTGTTTATATATGGATGATCTGAGCATAAAATGAATATTCTTCCTGTATTTAAAACATGTTGCTAGAAGGATTCATTAACCTATCTTTTCCTAAGGTACTAGAAATACATGTCACCTGTTTTACAAATAATACTTAATTTGACAAAAGTGGAGGGGGGTGGTGAAATTAACCAAAAGGAAAGGACAAAAAAAAAAAAAAAATGAATTTCCCAGTTGTAATACAATTTCAAATAATATTAAGTGATAAAAAAAATTCTTCATTTTTGTATAGAAAAAATTCTTTGAGAAGCTTCTCCAATCTTATCCTCTATTATGTATGTGGATAATTTTGTAGCACAAGTAGACATGTAAGACTGTGGAAGCCATTGCCTTTGTAAGGCTTTCAGGATGTTCACAGCAAAACATTTTTCCCTGTAATTGAATTTTTCAAAATACTAAAATACCACATAGAAATATATTTTTCCACCAGGTTTATGGTTCCCTGAATGCATTCTGTATAAACCTTGTATCTGCTTGGACACAAACAGTATTGCAAAAAGATACCATGCCATTTGAACAGGGTATACAGCTTTGAAAAGATATCAATGGGAATGTCAGTATCATTATCTTAAGAGTAATGCAACTTTAGCACCACTCTTTTATTAAAGTAGACATGAGTAATTTGTTCCTGGACTTTATCTCTATTTTATCAGGGGTACTTC
>NW_006922131.1:1234592-1235155 GCF_000298275.1 Orycteropus afer afer
ACCAGAGCTCCTAGGTATCTATAAAAGAAAGTAGGAGTTCTGGTGACCTAGTACCTAAGGCATTTGGCTGCTAATCACAGGCTGGTGGTTCAAACCTACCAGCTACTCCTAGGAAGGGAGGTTGGGCAATCAACTTCAGTAGTGATACTGCCTTGGAAACCCAAGGAGGGGTTGCTATGGGTTGGATATGACTGGGCAGTATTTCCATATAAGAAAGTATCTTCTAGGAAGTTACAGCCAAGACAATAAAGTAATATGCATCAGTATCCAAGTTTGAATAGCATATTGTGTTGCCATTTACCCCCTGATGATTCTTCTTAACACATGCAGACTGTCTCAGCAGTATTTCTTCAGGGATAGCAGTAAGTAAGGTTAGAGGTTGCCTGGGTTATTTGTAACTTCTCCCAAGAAACTGTGGTACAGATTGTATTTGCAAATCATTGGCTATCTATGGCACATTTCACTGTCTAAAATACCATAAATATAAGTACTTTAACTGAAGTTTAGATGGAATCCGTTGTCAGTAACTGACAGCAGTTACTTCAGTGTTTTTTTTTTTTTTT
>NW_006922131.1:1235255-1237811 GCF_000298275.1 Orycteropus afer afer
AAAAGAAAAACCTCACTGCTGACAAGGTGATTCAACTCAAGCTACCCCTCCTTGGGTTTCTGAGGCGGTGTCTACAGAAGTAGATTTCCCAATCTTCCTTCAGGGGAGTGGCTGCTGGGTTTGAACCGCCAGCCTTCTGGTTAGCAGTCAAATGCCTTAGGCACTACAGGATCAAATAGGATTAGAAAAATGACCATCTTTATGTAAACTAGATATATATACCTGCTCAAGGGATGGAAGCATAATACTTAAGGTCATCTGAAGCAAACATAGAGACAGATGCAAGGCAAATACACAAATGGCTATTATGTGATAATAAATTGAAAATAATTTCATCTGAATCAAGTATTATAGTGTTGATTTTGAAAGTACCTTATTTAAATAGATAACTCATGAAAATATAACAATTTCATAGTGTTAGAATGTAGGACAGAAACTTTGGATGATTTGTTCAAGTCTGATTACAAGATCTTAGTATTACAAGGTATTATATATTAGTTATTATTTTCCTGTTTTTTTCCTTTTCTTAATATTATTACAAGGTTCCCCTGACTATAGGAGTTCATAGCATTTAAACATTCACAGAAGAAAATGCCGTAAAACTCCATTTAATAGTACAATTTTGTAGGCTTTTGTGCAAAAATAAATAAATAAAGTTTTTCCCCTAAAGAAACAGAATTGAAAAGAGGAGTAAATCATAGAAAAATCATGATTCTACCTAAACTAATGATGGAAGTTGGGAGCTGAGAAATTTTGGGTACAGTTTTGATCCGTGTGATCAGTGGTGGAATAATTTAAATCACCCAAACAATATGTTTCTCTTCCTTTCAAGATTTGAACTATATGTATTGCAGGTTAATAAAGTCATCAAACCCTTTACTATGTATGCAGTCGTAACATTATAATTTGAAATTCTTCTTTCAGTCTAAAGCTCTTATGAAAGAAGATGAAATCACAGAACAAAACAAAAAAACAAAAGACCTCAGTACTAGGGTCATTAGAGGAAGTGAGAAATTTCTGCAGTGTTTTATATCAACATCAGCCATTCCATATGTATCCATAAATATTTGTACCAAATAGTAAATGAAGTAAGTTTGACATTGTTAAAGTAAGACTGAATTTGCCAGGAAAAAAAATAGATATTTTTTTTATATTATTGTTAGAAAACACTCATCTTAAGCCATCAAGTCTCCAAGAAAATAACACTATAATCTAAATTATATTTAAGGGGAAAAGTTTCTCAAGTAATGTGATCCTGAAGTCTTTCAACTACATTGGAGCTAATCTGTGAGATGTTTTACTCACAAAATCTCAAATAAAACCTTAATTAACGGTTGCCACATTAAATAATTTTACCACAACATTTTTTTTTTAAAGAAACTTCTTAAGCAAACACTGGAATCAATATCTGTGAAATACAGTCTCGTTAACAAACAAACAAAAACCACATCATCTAGAAAGCTAGCATAGCTTCAGTTTCAGTGAAACTTTTGTGAGGACCTACGATATGCTACCACCGATCATCTGTCAGTTTGCTCTACTGCAGAGGCTTGCATATTGCTGTGATGCTGGAAGCTCTGCTACTGGTATTTCAAATAACAGAAGGATCATCCATGGTCAATAGGTTTGAATGGAGCTTCCATTCTAAGACAGACTAAGAAGAAGGACCTTGCAATCAGTTAAAAAGTTGGCCAGTGAAAACCTTATGAATAGCAGCAGAACATTGTCTGACATAGTGCTGGAAGATGAGCCCCTCAGATTGAAAGACTCAAAATACAAATGTGGAAGAGCTGCCTCCTCAAAGTAAAGTCAATCTTAATGGCATAGATGGAGTAAAGTTTTCAGGACTTTCACTTACTGAGGTAGCATGACTCAAAATGAGAAGAAACAGCTGAAAACATCCATTAATAATCAGAGCATAGAATATACAAAGTATGAATCTAGGAAAATTGAAAGTCATAAAAAATGAAATGGAACACATACATGCATTGGTAAGCTGAAATGGACTGGTATTGGTCATTTTGATTTGGACAGTCATATGGTTTACTGTGCTGGGAATGACAAATTGAAGAGGAATGGTGTCCCATTCATTGTCAAAAATAATATTTCAAGATCTAACATAAAGTATAATGTTGTCATTGAGAGATTAATATCCATATACATGAAAGCAAGACAAATGAATAAGAATATTATTCAAATATACCCATTAACCACTAATGCCAAAGGTGAAGAAAATGAAGATTTTTGCCAACTTGAGCTGTCTGAAATAGATCCAACATCCAATCAAGATGCATTGATAATTACTGGTAATTAGAATGCAAAAGTTGGAAACAAACAAGTATCAGTAGATGGAAAAAAAAACTTGTTGGTGATAAAAATGATGTCAGAGACCACATGATAGAATTTTGCAAGGCCAACGACTTATTCATTGGAAATGCCATTTTTTTCTAAAACATAAATGGTGACTATACATGTAGTCCTTACTTGGATAGAATACACAGGAATCAAATTGACTACATTTTTGAAAACAGATGATATATCAAAAGAGAATCTCAA
>NW_006922131.1:1238819-1240106 GCF_000298275.1 Orycteropus afer afer
AAGCTGATTGGTTGGTCCTACTTACACTAAATAAAGTGGTGAAAGAGCGAGATGAGCTCAGAGCTGCTGAGTCTCAGCTTAAGCGCCTCATAAAAGACCTCAGTGCTTCCAGCTGTGCTCTGAAAGAAAGCCTTATATCTTCTAGTAACAGAGCTGATATTGCTGAAAACCAAACCCAGAGTCTTATTGTAAGGGTGGCTGAATTACAACGCCAACTAAATTGTCAATCCAGAACGGTGTCTGATGTTAAAATGAGGACATTGATTGGAAAAAAATGGAATCCTGAAACCTGGAATGGTGACACATGGACAGATAATCAGGAAGATCAGGACATGGAGCCTGTAAATTCTGTTGAATCCCTCCCATCTGAACGGATTACTGTAAGATAATGATCCCCTCCCCCTCAGTTTGATGGGACTAGCCAAACCGGTCCTGCTGAGTCATTGTTTGAGGCAGAGGCCATGGAAGACATTCCTGAATGCTCTCAGGAACTGCCTCAAGCACGTGTTGTTGCTGCGAGACCCATAACTAAAGTCAAGTCCAAGCGAGCCCCAAAGGGTGAAATAGAAAGTGTGATACTCTATACCTGAAAAGACCTACTTGATTTTGCTAACATGCACAGACAGAAACCTGCAGAATATGTATGGGAATGGCTACTGAGGGTGTGGGATAATGGTGCAAGGAATGTAAGATTGGATCAGTCTGAGCTTATTGATTTAGGCCCACTAAGTATGGATTCTTCATTCAATGTCTCAGCTCAAGAGGTTAGGAAAGGATCTAATAGTTATTTGGTTGGCTTACTGAGGCATGGATTATGCGGTGGCCTACCTTAAGTCAAGTTGAAGTACCAGACCTGCCTTGGTATAATATAGAAGATGGTAGTTTTGAATATCAGCTACAACCACATGACCAGCTGCAGAAATGAGAATGGTGATTGTTATATTTCTTCATTGTATATGTGCATCAAATATTTTTGTTTCCTTCTGTTATGAAGTTTGAAATGTAAATAAAGTTAATGCATTTTGGTTGTATGTGTGTTAGCATATCACTTTAGGCACAAATATGACTTTATAATTTTCCTTATTTAGAGGTTATATGAGTCGGGGCCGACTCGACAGCACATAACAACAACAACAACATAACAAGAGGTTATATATGGTTAAGAAGATGTGTACAACTGCCAAGTTGACAAGGGGTGGACTGTGATAGTTGGAGCTGTGTGTCAACTTGGCTGGACTCCAGTTCTGTGTGGTTGTTCCCATGATGGGATCGGATGACTGTGTTCTG
>NW_006922131.1:1240536-1242115 GCF_000298275.1 Orycteropus afer afer
GAAGACAAGACAACTTATGGAATGACTTTAAGGACATAGTACATGAAGAAAACAATAGGTCCTTAAAAAGACAGGAAAGAATGAAAATACCAAAATTGATTTCAGAAGAGTTTCTGAAACTTGCTCATGAACAGGAGTAGTTAAAGCAAATGGGAAAAATGGTGAAGTGAAAGAGCTGAGCAGATTTCACAGTGGCTTGACAAGACAAAGTAAATTATTATAATGAAATGTCCAAAGAACTGGAGATAGAAAACCAAAAGGGAAGAACATGCTTGTCATTTCTCAAGTTGAAAAAATTGAAGAAAAACTTCAGGCCTCAAGTTGAAATACTGAGGAGTCTATGTGCAAAAAAATTGAACAGTGTAGGAAGCATCAAAAGAAAATGGAAGGAATATCTAGAGTCACTTTACCAAAAAGAATTGGTTGAGATTCAATTATATCAGGAGGTAGTATATAAACATAAAGTATTAGTAGTGAAGGAAGTAGTCCAAGCTGCACTGAAGTCACTAACTAAAAACAGGGCTCCAGAACTGACAAAATACTAATTGAGGTGTTTCACAAAGGATGGAATGCTGGGAGTGCTTACTTGTCTATACCAAAAAATTTGGAAGACACCTAGCTGGCAAACCATCTGTACAAGATCTATGTGGGTCCCTATTCCAAAGAAAGGTGATCCAACAGAATGCAAAAATTATTGAACAATATCATAAGTATCACATGCAAATAAAATTATGCTGAAGAGCACTGAAAAATGGTTGCAGCAGTATATCAAGAGGGAGTTGCCAAAAACAAGCCAGATTAAGAAAAGGACAGGACATGAAACGAAGGATGTCACTGCGGATGTCAGATGGATCTTGGTGGAAAGTAGAGAATACTGGAAATATATTTACCTGTGTCTTGTTACTGTGAAGAGGCATTAGACTGTGTGCATCACAATATGTTATAGATAATATTGTGAAGAATGAGAATTCCAGCCCACTTAGTTGTGCTTATTGTGGAATCTGTACAAGAACAAATGAGTTGTTTGAACTGAATACCTATGTTAAAATCAGGAAAGTTGTGCATCAAGGTTGTATCCTTTCACCATACTTATACAATCTGTATGCTCTGCAGATATTCTGAGAAGCTGCACTATATGATAAAGAACATGGCACCAGGATTGGAGGAAGTCTCATTAACAACTTGCAATATGCAGATGACACAACCTTGCTTGATGAAACTGAGGAGGATTTGAAGCATTTACTGATGAAGATCAAAGACTACAGCTTTCAATATTGATTACACCTTAACATAAAGAAAACAAAATTGTAACATCTGAACCAATAAGCAACATCATAATAAAGAGAGGGAAGATTGAATTTTTCAAGATTTCATTTTACTTGGATCCATAATCTACACCCATGGAAGCAGCAGTCAGGAAATCAGATAACTTAGTGCATTAGTCAAATCTGCTGCAAAAGACATCACTAAAGTGTTAAAAAGTAAAAATGTCACCTTGAGAACTAAGGTGCACCTGACCCAAGCCATGGTATTTTCAATTACGTCATATGCGTGTGAAATTGTTGTTGTTGTTATGTGC
>NW_006922131.1:1243312-1248555 GCF_000298275.1 Orycteropus afer afer
CGGAAGGAAAATGGGGCAATCTATTTCCGTAGTGATACTACCTCGGAAACCCAAGGAAGGGTCGCTATGAGTTGGATCCGACTTGATGGCAATGAGTAGAGTTGAGTAATCTTACAGGTGAAGAAACAAAGGCACAGAAAGTTTCAGTCCCAGGGACTTGCAAATCATAGAGCAGGGTTTCATATCCAGGCAGTCAAGCTCCTCAGTCTGTTGCTCTTCATCAATATGCCTATCTTAACATATCACATATGTTAATATTTAACTTTAACATTTTAAAGATTATGAGATAGATGTTGCAAATAAAAATAAGGAGTACCCAATTAACTTTTGGGTACTCCTTATTTTTATTTTGCAAATAAAAATTGCAAAAGTTAATTGGGTACTCCTTATTTTTATTTGCAAAATCTACCCAATTACCTTTTGGGAGCTCTGGTGGCATAGTGCCTGATGCATTTGACTGCAGTTCAAACCCATCAGCCACTCCTCAGAAGGAAGACTAGGCAATCAACTTCCATAGAGATACCATCTCAGAAACCCAAGGAGGGGTCACTATGAGTCGAATTTGACTCAACAGCAGTGCGGGCTTTTTTTCTTTGTAATTAACTTTAATATCAGATAAATAAGGAATCAAATTTTACTGTAAGTATGTCTCATGTAATATTTTGGATATTGGGTACAGGGCATCCTTTATTTTATCTGGCAACCCTAGTTTTAAGGAAAACTTGTTAACATTGTTTAGATTTGGCAACACTGATACAAGCAAAGAGTCTTTTCATGTTGGAACACCTAATATCCTGCAGAAGTTCATAAAATTTGATTTGAGGGACAGTGGGAATACTTTTAAGCTAGAGTGAATGGATGAGATTTGAGTGCTTACTCCAGACAACAGTGATCTCTCCTTTTTTAAACTCCTAGAGCCACTTAACAATCTACGCCACATGATTTCATGTTTAATTGTTCATTTCTGTAAGTTGTTATTTTTTTTTCCAAAATAATTTATTAGCTTCCTAATGAGAGGGATGGGTATTATACATCTTCTACACCCTTCACTCAACATTATATTGGTTATTGGCATAATATTATATCTGAAAGAGGATTTGTTTCTAATTCAGAATTTATTATGGACACTTAATATGGTAAATTGCTTATCTAGGGATCTGGACAAAACAGGAAAATAATTGCTTTTAGAAATATTCTATCTCACTTTCTCAGGTTGGTGGCCATTCATTCCTTTGCTACTAGCCTTTTTTTTTTTTTTTTTGTCTATGAGCATTATTTTAATATTCCTAAGAAATATAATGATTTGGATATTAAGTATTCTTTTTCCAGTATGTCATTTCCTGATGCTAATATTTGAGAAGTGATTGTTCAACTCAGTCTGTGAACACTTCCTTATATTCATGCAAGTCAGATCATTACACAGCAGTTGGCTACTTTGTTGTTATTGTTCCTCAGATTGTAGGAGGGAAGCAGGTGTCTTGCTTGTGTGGAATGTAATACTAATTGACATTGCCAAAGGAGAGTCCCTTGGGCCAGCCATATTTAGGAGGAGAAGGCTCTCAAATAAAATAATGGAATAACATTTTCTTGTTAAAGAATAAAACTGATGACCTGGTATGTAGCTGCAGTTTTCCACTGCTGAGTGAGTCAGCTGTGTTCAATTTCTATTCCAGTATCACAATCCACAAGGCCCAGAGAAATAAAGAAATGCTTCCAGGGAAAAATAGAATAAGCACTAGAGTAAAATAAAGTCTCTAGCAGCCTTCACTTTAATTTTCAGGAGGATTTTTACATTCTGAGCACTTACTATATACTTAACATTTTTTGTACAAATAAAGTTCATCTGGGCCCCAAGCAAGACATTAAAATAAAGAGCTTATTCTCTAAATAGATTGCTTAGTGCCATTAGAGTACGGCAAGTTTAACAGTCTCAATAAAGTGGTCTTCAGTTTGCTTCAATAAATGGAGAAGTTTTTCATATCATTGGTTAGATAGCAACTATCCAGTTTTTTTGGTTCATACTATTGATTATATGTTCTGATAAAGGTTTTAATGTATAGATTTTGAACTATAGATTTTTAAATCAAAATGCTCAATTGAAACCTTTTCTCCCTGAATTACAAAGAGATGAGAGCATATTTAACAGACAATCTGTTTTTATTTGCCCATTTTTAAAATTGCTTTGTTAATCAGGGTTTCTTAAGCTTACCTTATAAATTATGACATAGAAGTTCACTTATTCAAACTCTGTGAAAAATATAGATGTCATTCAGATATGAAGAGAAGATTGAAATAGATTTCTAATGCATTTATCATTCATCTTTGTAGCATGTGATTTCAATCAGAAAAAAAAAAAAAAGATGAATGATTTGACAGTTCCCACTCATACACGCTAACATATAATATGCTTCTACTAGTTTTTTGCTATTACAATCCTTAACATGCAATGTGACCTTGGTCTGCAAAGCATGTTTGGTTAGCACAGAAACTTAATCATAAGAAGTCATAAGTAGAATCCTTCTTCTTTACTGCCCTTTTTCTAGCACTAGAAAATTTATTGCTTGTGGGACAGGTAGGATATGAACAATGGGCCAAATAGAGTCCAGGGTTATCTCATCTGTGTGAAAACTGCTGCTGAAAATCGATGTGACCTCTGCTACACTGTCATCCCAATTCCCACCCTCTGTGTCCTATTTGTCTTTTTGTAGAAGCTTAGATCTGTGTGCTGTCTCTATGTGTCTCTCTTGGGCCAGATTATCAAAATGAATCATTGCCTGCATGCCTCTTATATTTCTATTTATTTTCTTGGTGTTGACTAGGTCTGATGAAATATGATTCTTTTTGCATTTGATCCTCACTGCAGCAAGCAGCACCTAATTCAGCTGTGTCTATCTCTTTAAAGAAGAGTAATACTATTTTGAAACTTCAATCTACTGTACAGTAACATTAAAAACCATAGTCCATGTAACCTGTCTTCATAGTCAATAGTAATTTTCCTTTCAGCCAATTTAGTATCATAACTTTCATCTCCACAAAGAACACTTAAAGCAATTTTATCATAATTATAATTTTGTTTTATGCATACTGAATATATTGTTTTCCTTTTTAGGTACCTTGCTTTGTTGAGTACCATGTAGATCCACACCAGTGATATTACATGTGTGTGCAGAGTTATACATAGTAAGGAATCTATAAGTTTTAAGAACTCTGCACTGAAACAAAATATTTAATCAGAAGAAACATTATAATGTCTCTGAATCAGCAGAAAATCAATGTTCTAACTTTGTAACAATTCCTTTTAGAAAAATACATCTTCCATAGTTAATTAAGTTTTACTTTAAAATTTATACACATCAATATAAAGGTGTAACCCTTCTCCAATTATTATTAACATTGACAAATTTCGATGAAGTCACTCCGTCTATTTAATGGACTCATGGAAAGACAAAATACTACCTAAATATAGACTTCAAAAAATACAAAGAAAGCAAAATATTATTGAGTTAATTGTTGGGAAATGCATTTTAGTAACATTAATGTTTCTGCCTAAGACACATTTTAGGATTTAATTTTGTTATGTGATAGTATTTCAAATGCTAAAACCTTGTAGTTGAATTAAATCATAGCATTTAAGATAACATACTGATTCCTTTTAGAATATATCTACTTTTTCCAACCTTTCCACTAGCTTAAAAAATAGAAAATTATATAAATGCTAAAATGCATTCCATATAATTAAACATTAGTTAAAACAGTAAGACAGTTGTAGACAATGTATGCCTGATACATGTGATCAAAGTATTATTTGTTAAGTTTTACTAAAAATCAATTCCTGGGGGAAAATTCAACATAGCTTCATGTAGTAAAAGAAAATTAACAGGATATTTTATTGACTTCTTTAAAATCAATACACAAATACTATTTCAAACATTCAGATTAAAAAATGTGAAACTTTTGGTTTTGCAAAATAAGCAATTAGTATTTTTTATCTCTAAAGCTTTGGGTAAAATAGAAATTACACAGGTGACCTACATTAACAGCATTTTATTCAGAGATAATACTATTATATAAAGTAATATCACTGAAGGTTCCCGGAATTGTATGCCACTGCTTCTCACACAAGAAATCCCACAGCAAACTATGATGACTGTGAAATCAATGGAGTTCAAGACTCTATACATTACGTATATAGGCTTCTTGCAATTGAAAAATGAGGTCTAACTGTCAGGCAAATCCATATATGTGCCCCTACAAGAACCAGAATCAATAGCTGGATTTCTTTTTTTTTCCCAAACCAAATGAAAATTGGTTATCTGTACATTCAATACTCATCCCTTGCTTGAATGGATCTTATTATTCATATGGTCACTGAAAATTTTTCTGACTTGAGAGATTCTTATTTGTGAAACTTTGCTTGTGTCTTGTTACTGAAATTAAGAGACTTCGGTTAGTAAAGTAGCTTAGTTTAAGGTAGTGTGATTTACTCTCATCGTGCACTGCTGTGGAAGCCACAAGTAAAAGTAACTGGGTTTGTTTGAGCATAACCCAGAGATTGCTTCTCTCTAGAAATTTCTTTGTACAGGTGTCAAAATAACCCTGCTCCCTAATTGCAGAGGAAACCTTGCTCTCTGATTCCTACATCTCAAACAACGGATTGTCAACCAGAATTCAAGTCGATTGCCAAATATTTAGGCTTCTCTAAGTAAGAAAAGTTTCTTTCTATAGCTGTATCTATCTAAAACAAATCTGAAGTATCTTAATAGACAAAAATTTTATGTCTCTATCTGATTGAAGTAATGAGAATGTGAGAAAAGAATGTAAAAATATTGGTGGAGGAAAGATGCAGCTTGTATTTTACACTATACATAATTTTTTTCTCATTAGGGAGTGGGGAAGATGGTGTCACACCTGTATCCCACACATGTGTTCCCTCTAGTGTCTTGCACCAGCCTCTCCTCCAAGGAAGGTTGGGCAATCTACTTCTGCAGTGATACCACCTCCGAAAGTGAAGGAGGGGTCGTGATGAGTTGGGTCCGACTCCCCAGCACGTAACAACAAGAAGCATCTTAATTCCTGAAAAACTAGGTGTAGCAAACAGAAACAATGATATGGAGTTTTGAACAGATGAGGAAAAAAAAAGGTACCAGAATTAGTGGAGGTGGAGAAAAGAGCAGATTAAACAGCTGGGAAAAAAATAAACTAACCTGCCCAGCTAGCCAGAAGACAGAGAGATGGAGAAGCAG
>NW_006922131.1:1248655-1256265 GCF_000298275.1 Orycteropus afer afer
AGCAAAAATCTCCTTGGTTTGGGCTGCTGAGGAGGTCAGAAAGGCCAGGGGGAAAGGAGGAAACTCGCTGTGAGTAGGCAGGCCCTGAAGTGAGCTCTCCGTGGCAGGCTGAGGTTCAACTCTTCTACAACAGCTTTTTACCACAGAGTGCACCAGGGAATGAGGTTTTTGCGACTTCCTGACCCAAGTGGAAAGCAATGGCCCCCAATCACTGGAGTCTCTTTGAATTTTGCACTGTAGGCTATGATTGACAACAAAATGTAATCATTAGTAGCCATCTTAAGCAGACTCAAACCAATCTCTCAGACCCAGCAGCAACTGCACAAACGTGGAAAATGGGACTCACTACTGGCACCTTTTTTTCTTCTTCTTTTTCTTTCCCCTTCTCCCCTACCTCAGCCCATAGAGGGAGCACATTAAGCCACCACACCTGGTAGTTCCAGCTCTAAATCCTCTTCATGCAGAAGGGATTTACATCCACATTCCCAACAGTGATTCCACCAACAAAAAACTGGAGAGAAATCCAGTACATCTGAATTAATACCTCAAAAATGTACACCTGCTCCACACTTGCAAATATACTTAAACATAAAATAAGTGTGAAACAAATCAATACATAACTAACAGTTAAAGACAACAACTTCAAAATGGCTAGGAAACAACAGAGAACCTCAAACAAACAAACAAACAAACAAACAAACAAACAAAAAACAGGACAAGGCAATACAAATAAAACCACAGGCTAAAGAATTATCAGTCATGGGAGAAGAACAGGCAATAGAATTATCTGAGAAGGAATTTAGAAGATATGTATATAGAACTCTATAAGAGTTCAAGGAAACCACAAACAAAATCAGGGAGAACACAGACACTATCTTGGAAGAATTCAGGAAAACCATTCAAGAACAAAAAAACAAGATAAATACACAATCAGAACTCATACAAAAACAGCAGTTAGAAATCCAGAAGATGAACACTAAAATTACATAGTTAGACAACACAGTGGAAGGACAAAGGAATAGACTAGAACTGGTTGAAGAACGCATTTCCCAACTAGAAGATAAATCCTTTGACACTAGCCTATATGAAGAAAAATCAGAACAAAGATTTAAGAGAAATGAGAACCTAAAAGTTATATAGGATAACATGAAATGAAGCAACATACACCTCATTGGAATTCCAGAACAAGAGTAGGCAATAAATAAATAAATAAACACTGAGAAAATTGTGGAAGACTTGTTGACATAAAAATTCTCCAGTATCATGAATGAACAAAAGATATCTGTCCAATAAGCTCAACGAACTCCACACAGGATAGATCCCAAGAGAAAAAAAATTACCAAGACATATCATAATCAAACTTTCCAAAACCAAAGACAAAGAAGGAATCTTGCATGCAGCTCAGTAAAAAGGAAATGTCACCTATAATGGACAAGCATAAGACTAAGTTCTGATTACTCAGCAGAAACCATGCAGGCAAGAAGGCAATGGGACAACATATATAAAACACTGAAGGAAAAGAACTTCCAACCAAGAATTCTATATCCAGCCAAATTGTCCCTCAAATATGAGGGTGAAATCAAGACATTCTCAGACAAACAGAAATTAAGAAACTTTGTGAAAACCAGATCAACCCTACAAGATATGCTAAAGGGAGTCCTTCCAGTAGAGAACCCACAACAGAAAACCACAAATTAAAACCTGGACACTTGACATCAACACTTAAAAAACAAACCAGAAAAAAAAAAAAGCCCAAAATAACCTCATAAAACATTACACACAAAGAAACAAGGGAATCAATCTGCAGACGACATGAGCGACAAAGCAAATAGAGGGAATAAAGGTTCTAATTACAAAATTTCCAATGGAAAGGAAGACAGGACAATGTCTTTATAGAACAGACTGTTCCAAAATTAAGGAGACAAGAATTCACTTCAGAGTAACCACAAAGAAAATTAACAATCCCCATCAGCAAGCCCAGAAAGAAGAAAAACATATGGGCTTTAGTAAGTGCAAACCCAACAATAAAGAAGAAAAGAGAGGAAACACTTGATAACAAAATGAGCTCAGCACAGAAAAATATTTGGACCAAGGAAAACACCAACAAAACAACAAAAAACAACAGAAGGACAGCAATAAATTCATACCCATCACTATTTACATTCAATGTGAATGGACTAAATGCACCAGTCAAGAGAAAGAGAGTGGCAGATTGGATAAGAAAAGAAGACTCATTGATATGCTGCCTACAACAGACCCACCTTAGCGTTGGCAAACAGGAATATACACTAGACCAATTATAGATTTCGCACAGGATAATCTTGCCACAGGTACTGTTGTTGTTGTTGTTATATGCTGTCAAGTCAGACCGACTCATAGCGACCCCTCTTTGGGTTTCCAAGGCATTATCACTACAGAAGTAGATTGCCCAACCTTCCTCCTGAGGAGTGGCTGGTGAGTTTGAACCACCAGCCTTATGGTTAGCAGTCAAATGCCTTAGGCACCCACCACCAGGGCTCCTAGTGATCCAAAGTAACCACAATCATTACAGAAGCAACAGAAGACAGATTTGGAGTAATACCTCAGAGAGAGCCAAGCACCTTGAGAGAGAGAACCACCATGCCTGCCAGCTTAGGACCATAGTATTGGGGGACACCAGGCTCAATTGGCACAACATAATTCATAAAAATCTTGTTCTACAACCTACTTTGATGAGTAGTGACTGGAGTCTTAAAAGCTTTCGAGCGGCAATCCAAGATGTAGCTAATGGTCTCCTGTCATCTGAAGCAAGGAAGAGTGAAGAAAATCAAGGACATTTGGAAACAATTAGCTCAGGGATATGATGGACCAGAAGAGCTAGATGGTGCCCAGCTACCAATGCCAATACTTGGGAAGGGATCAAAACTGGAGATCCTGGATAGAGTGGGAGGAAAAATGTGGAACAAAATTCCAAAACACAATAATAACTAGAATTACTGGTCGGATGGAGTCTGGTGGGACCCCCAAGACTATGGCCCTGGAATAGGACTCACTCCCAAGGACTGGCTCCCAGCTCAACAGTAGTAAGACTTACATGCAGAACACCCAACCCAGGACAATGCACTCAGCTACTCTATGGAGATACACTCCTTGGAACAATCAGCCATAGGGCACCAGAGGGGCAGCATTCACATGGAGGTAAAGCTGGAAAGACAGAAGTACATAACTAAGATGGGCACAGGGTGGGAGGTGTCACAGGGAAGGGAGAGGAGGAGAGTGGGTTAGGGTTGGGATGGTAATCAGGAAGTGAACCCAAATGTACATGAACTGTTGAATGTAAAATGAATTCTGATCTGTAAATTTGCACCCAAAGCACTATATATTTTTTTTTTCTGATGAGAAATATTACTTAAAAAGCATCATTAGAAGCAATCCACATGTCCATCAACTGGAGAATGGTTAAACAAAATGTAGTATATCCATATGATGTAATAATATACAGCAATAAAGAGGAACAGGCTGCTGATGCATACCACAGCATAGATAAATTACAAAAACATTATGCTAAGTAAAAGAATCCAGACACAAAAATACAATGTATTATATGATTCTGTTTATGTGAAATTCCTAGAAAAGGCAAATCTAAGAGACAGAAAATGTATCAGTGGTTTCCTGGGACTACGGTGGGAAAGAGGATTAACTGTAAATAGGCACGAGGACTCTTTTCAAGGAGATGAAAATGATCTAAAATAGATTTGAGATAATAGTTGCATAACTCTGTAGATATACTCTAAATTTAATTGTACACTTAAAGCAGATGAATTTGTAGTCTGTACATCATTCCTCAACAAATATATTAAAAATTTGGAGATAAGTAGATGAAATATAGATAGATTTGAAGGGAAAAATTAAAAACTGAGTGTGTGCTTTTCCAGGGAGTGAGTAGTTTACTAAATTTATAAATATTCACAAATATAAATGCCAAATGTATATATTTTTAAATTTTTCTTCAAGTTCATGCAACTTTAGCAGTAAATGTTGTTCCAATTTCAGTAGATCTTCACCATAACATTTATTTTATAGAAATTAAAGGCATTTAAGGAACAAGAATTACTTTTTATTGTGAATTTTCCATCATTTAGTAATTAGGAACAAAATCTTTATTAATGCCTATTACTGGCAAAAGCAACATAGTGAAAATTTTGCACTGTTAATGAGTATACTTTCTGATCTTAATTTTGTTTTTTTCAGAAGAGGTACCAGTTCAAATTCCAATGATGAAGCCACCCTTGGACAAGATCCAACTGACTCCTGGCCAGGCACTGCCTCCGGGATTCCCTGGACCATTCATTTTTGCTGATAGTTTGTCCTCTGTGGAGACTCTGTTGACCAACATTCAGGTCAACAATATTTCTATAAACAAAATAAATGTAATACAAGACATTAGCACCTACATAAATTATTTTATATTTGAGAATTAAAACAGATAAGATGAACTGTATATCATTTGTTACACTCTGACAGGGTCTGCTGAAAGTGGCTTTGGATAATGCTCGCATCCAGGAGAAGCAGATTCTGCAAGAAAAGAAGGAACTGCGAATGGAGCTCTATAGAGAGAGAGAAATTAGAGAAAACCTTGAAAGACAACTTGCAGTAGAGCTTCAAAGCAGAAGTAAGTGTAAAAATTAATTATTGAGTGAATGTTGTCCTGAAGCTATTGTAAATAGTAATAAAAATATTCTCAGATGACTTCAAACTGCTAAAAATAAATGACCAACTAAAAATCAAATATATATCAAATGTATGGTAAGCCTGACAAAAGAAATTTATACTATCTCTCTTTGTAATAAAAGATCATGAACTAACTACGGGGAGGAAGTGGGAAGAGAGCAGTTACATTGTGGGGAATGGCAGTCAATGTCATGAAACAAAATGTGCGTGAACTGCTGTATGCAAAATGAATTTGCTTTGTAAATTTTCACCCAAATCACGATAAAAATTAAAAAAAAAAAAAAAGATCATGAACTGCATCTGTAATTTGGGCCAGTTGCAGATTTACAAATATGAATATTCATTCTTCTGTTACAATTTCATAAAATATACCTTAATATGGATAATGTAACAATTTCTTATATATGAAATGCTCTTGTGCCAGGCACAGTGCTACACTTTGAGGTTTTAAAATAAATAAAACTTGGCCCTTTTCCTTGAGGATTTGTTTTAGAGGGCTAGGACAAACAATCACTTAATTTCAAAATGAAGTGGAAAAAACAGTGATGTACAATGTTTACGGCTGTAAAAAAAAACAAACCAAACTCACTATCACTGAGTTGATTCTAACTCATAGTGATCCCCATCTGGTTTCCAAGGCTATAAATCTTTATGGAAGTAGATTGCCTCATCCTCCTCCCAAGGAGCAGCTGGTGGGTTTGAAGTGATGACCTTCTGGTTAACAGCCAAATACCTTACCCACTGTGCCACTAGAGCTCTTTATGGTTATAAAGAGAGGGGGTAATTAGCTTAGTTTGGTGGTGAGAGTTAGTGGTTGGGAAAGGTTTCCTGATGGTGACACATAGACCTGAGTCTTGAAGGATAAGCTGGCTGAGAAAAGGAATCAGAGTGCCTGAGTGATTCGGAAATTCTAGACAGAGATACCAGTTTTCAAAGGCATGAAGGCAAGAAACCACATACATGAGCAACTGTATACAATTTGTTATTATTGTGGCTTTGAATATTAAGAAGCAAAAGAGAGGAGGTGATGCAGAAAGAGAGGAGGTAGAAGCCAAATTAGAAAGGATGTTTTTAGTGACAGGTAAGATTAGTTGACCTTTATCCTGTAGGTGATAGGAAATATTAAAATATAAACAGGGGATTCAGTTGGTCTGATTTCAATTAGATAAACCATTCTAGTACTGGGAATATATTAGAGGGACATTGATGCCAAGACTAGAAACAAGGAAACAATGGAAAAAGTTTGCTCTCATCCAGGCAGTATTGATAAGGACTGAATCAGAGTAGTTAGGGTTGGAGACAGGCAGACAGAATGGAGAAATATAAAATAGTTCATCTATGGAATTAACTTTCTGACTATGGATAACCATTTAGTTATCTACAGTTATGTATAATGGGGCTAGTTTATATCAAAACCATGGGAAATTTAAAAAAAAAAACTTACTTTAGTCAATAATTTTCAATTCTTTTTCACAATTACCATAAAATACTAATCAACAAAAGTCAGCATTGTAATTTTCAGCTTCTTTCCCTTCTCTGCTTACTCTGATGCTTACTCTTTTCTGCTTATTCTCATGAAGGGATCACTGAACCTAAAATAAGTCAAAAGTTAAAGAGTGGAAAGGAGGGGCAAAGAAAGGAAGAAAAAACTGACGATCTGGATAATGTTTCTCTGAACAAGGAAGGATGATTAGGATTGAGTGAAAGCTACTAACTAATTCAAAGTAGCATATTATACTCTGAAATATGTTACATGATATTAGAAACTAGTACTATATATTTTCCTCAGAGCCTAGGAATCATTTTTCCAGTTTTTGTTGTTATGTACTGTCATCGGATCTGACTCATAGCGACCCCAATTCAGTTATTGCATTTAAAAAGTATTAAACTTGTTTTTCTTATCTTGCCTAGTTCATTAAATATTACAAAGCAAAGATTAAATTGTATTTTAATGTTTGGATAAATTAGTATATTTGGTTTGCAAAATAGGTTATCATATTTAATGAATTTACATTCATAAAAAACTCGTATCTTTAGTGGATAATTTTTTTTTTACTCTGGTCCCATCACCTTCTATCATTCGCTTCTTAGTATTCAAAGCCACAATAAGAATAAACTGCATACAGTTTCCTATGTATGTGATACCACCTCGGAAACCCAAGGAGGGATCACTTTGAGTTGGATCTGATTCGACGGCACTGAGGTTTTTTTTTTTTCCAAAAAAAATATTCCACCACCTATTAGCATGAACTCAATGCCTCCCAAGCCAAAGCTTCCCCTTTCCCCTTCCCTCCTACCCCTGGTAAGCACTAATAATCTTTGATTTGTATATATATATTTTTTTTTCAACCTATCTAGAAATTATCCCTCCTCTCTCCTCCCATCCCTGGTAACTAACAAAGAAATTTCCTTCTATGTATAAACCTTTCCTTGACTTTTTACAATAGTAGACTAATAAATATTTGTCCTTTTGTGATTGATTTATTTCACTCAGAATAATGTCCTCCAAGTTCATACACATTATGTGGTATTTTGCAGATTCTACATTATTCTTTAGGGTTGCATAGTATTCTGTTGTGTTTATGTGCCACAGTTTATCGTTTCCTCAGTTGATGGGCACTTAGTATGTTTCCATCACTTTGCTATTGTGAATATTACTGTAATGAACATAGGTGGGCATATAACTATTCATATGCTGCCTCTCATTTCTTTAGGATATATACCTAGCAATGGGATTGCTGGGTCAAAGGGTGTTTCTATTTCTAACTTTTTAAGGAATCACCCTACTGATTTTCACAGTGGTTGTGTCATTTTACAGTCGCACCAGCAGTGCATGAGAGTCCCAGTCTCTCCAAATCTTCACCAGCATTTGTTATTTTCTGTCTTGTTGAACTTTGCTA
>NW_006922131.1:1256782-1268524 GCF_000298275.1 Orycteropus afer afer
CGCTATGAGTCGGGTTTGACTCGAAGGCACATAACAACAACAACAACAACAAGTTTGCCCCTATCTTTTCAATTATGAACTTTATGGTTCTAGGTTTGACATTTAAGCCTTTGATCCATCTGGAGTTAGTTTTTGTTTATGGTGTGAGGTATGGATTTTGTTTCAGTTTTTAATGTTTGGATAAATTAGTGTATTTGGTTTGCAAAATTTCTAATGGATATCCAGTTTTATCAGCACAATTTGTGAAAGAGAGTATCTCTTCCCCATTTAATGGATTTTGTCCCTTTGTCAAAGATCAACTGACCATATGTTGATGGATCTATTTCTGGGTTCTCAATTCCATTCCACTGATCTATGTGTCTGCCATTGTACCAACACCAGGCTGTTTTGACAACTGTGGCTGTAGAGTAGGTTTTGAGATTTGGGAGTGTGAGACCTCCTACTTTGTTCTTCCTCTTCAGTAGTGCTTTGTTTATCAGAGATCTCTTTCTGTGGTGGAGAAAAAAATGTATAATAAAGAACTAAAGAATCCTGTGTTGAATATAGTAAGATTCTTAAATTGACTTATGAAAATATATTATATATATAAAATTGGCTTCTAATTTTCAAGTACCTATTCAATCTGATTTCTGTTTACTAAATTCTCATAGAGACTTCAGGACTGTCTTTATCACTGCTATCATATCTGTAGACTTTAAAAATTCTTAGGCTTAGTATATCAAATATTAGATCTAATATCAAATTTATTGTAAAGTACTTCAATAATAGTAATATCATTACTACTACTGTTATTATTATTACTACTACTGTCATTACTGTCATTATTACTATTACCACCAGTACAACTAATAGTAGTATCCTGTTGTCATTATGTGCCATCGAGTCAGACTCAACTCATGGCAACCCCTTCTTGGGTTTCCGAGGCAGTATCACTATGGAAGTAGATTGCTCAACCTTCCTTCCAAGGAGTGGCTGGTGGGTTTGAACCGCCAGCCTTCTGGTTAGCAGTCAAGTCCCTTAGGCACTATGCTTTAAATGTCTACTATGTCCCAAACACAGTTTTTAGCATTTTACATGTAATAATTAATGTAATTATAGGAAATAACTCTGTTATCATCATTAATTTATATCAATTGTCTACTTAATTTCTTTGGATTTCAGTAGGCTCAACTATTACAATAGTTGAACTAGTTGATTAAAATTGCTTCCCACTTCCAAAATTCTATGAGATATCTAAATATCTCATACCTAATACCTAATATACCAACAGGGAGCTCTGGTGGCATAGTGCTTAAGGCATTTGACTGCTAATCAGAAGGCTGGCAGTTCAAACCCATCAGCCACTCCTCGGAAGGAAAGTTGGGCAATCTACTTCCGTAGTGATACGGCCTCAGAAACCCAAGGAGGAGTTGCTATGAGTCAGATTCGACTCTATGGCAGTGGGTTTAATATACCAATGAGTCCTTGGGTAGTGCTGTTAATATACTTGGCTGCTAACTGAATGTTTGGAGGTTCAAGTCCACCCACAGGCATGCTGGAAGAAAGACTTCTGATGATACACTTCTGAAAAATCATCCACTAAAAACCCTGTGGAGCTCAGGTCTACTCTGACATGGGTCTACATGACTTGGAATCAACTCAACAGCAACTTTTTTCTTTCTTTCTTTCTTTTTTTTTAATATAACAACACTGTTATGACAAAAGGTGAACTCCTTACCTGAAGTCGTATGTATGAAAGCACAAAGGTAAAAATTGATTTTACAATTATAATCTCACTCCAAGGATAGCATATACAGTGTGATAGTCAAAGTTGTATATGAACTTGGTTGGGCCTAGCTAAGTGGCTTGGCAGTTGGTGATAGTTATTCCTCATGATGAGACTGGTGATCAGCTCCATGGTGGGATCTACCACAGGCAGCTGAATAGCTGCTTTAGGTATGTGGTCTGTTTCCCATATATAAGAAGCAGATTTGGGAATGGTCTCTAGTTTATGGCATGCTTGAACCCTGCATATAGCTGTGTCATTGTTCAACAGCCTGCTGTGCTCTGCTGCTGACCTTGGGGCTTTCAGTGGACTTGAATTAAGAGCCTGCCATGTGGTTTGGTAACATCAGGACTGTGCATTTTTACTTGTCAGTAAAAAGCCAGTAGCTAAGTGAAGAAAAGCCTCTAGCTTCAGTGGGCTCAGAGCAGGAGGCAGAGCTGAAGCCCAAGGTTGAGGGGCTTTCACCCAGCCCCTAGAGCCTGGCAATTTGAACTCGCACTTAAAGCTTCCAAATTGTAAAAGAATAAGCTCCTATTTGTTCAAGCATCCCATATGTGGTATATTCCTGTTAGAGCAGCACTAGGTAACCAGAACATATAGTAAGAATCCCTATGACTCTCTTTTTTAGTTAAAGAAAACAGTATTTCACCCTAAGGGGGAAAAAACTAATTATTCCACTGAATTACTTTTTTGTTGCTTGCCAAGCTGTATTACTTGAACTAAACATACATATGCATACAGAATAATGATATATGCAGATGAAGCATTTATAATCACCAAATGTTAGAGCTGTAAGAGACCTTAGAGATCACCTTTCTTGATTTCCTGATCATATATGTTTCCAGCATTTGAAACCTCTCCCTATATGATTTTTGGTCCTTTGACTTTAAAAACTACTAGCTGTGTGATCTTGAGTAAACTTACTGACAACTCAAGGACTCAGTTTCCACATGTATAAAATAGAGATAATATAGAACTCACCTTATGGACTTGTTGTAATGTCTAAATGAGATATATTACCAGCACAATGCTCAGCATATAGTAAGTTCTAAATAAATTATATCTATTGTTATTTATTTATATAGTTTAAATGTATGATTCTTTGGCACTTTTTGCATTATTTAAAATCATAAATTTAAACTGAATCAACAGAGATTATTTTGAACCAATCATTATACTGGATGAAAAAAAATTGTCTTGTTGTTGTTGTTATGTGCCGTCAAGTTGGACCTGACTCATAGAGACCCCTCCTTGGGTTTCCGAGGCAGTATCACTACGGAAGTAGATTGCCCCATCTTCCTTCCGAAAAATTTGTCTTATCAAGGACATTAAGTTATACATTAATATGAATAAATCTAGAGTTCTGATTAAATGATTTGTTCAGTATTTTATTTGAACAGTGACAATTAATTATGATTACAATAGTGAAGTGCTTTTATACTCAACATTATTCAATTATCTTTCATCATAAATAATAGAAACCATATATCTCAGTGTTTTGTTTCGAGATTTACTTTTTGTTATTACCTTAGACCTCTTAATTTTTGACTCAAGTGACTCTAAATTTACCTGGGTAACTGACTCTTTTCAAATTGCTGTAGGTCATTGTCCCAAGAATTCCCAGGGGTTTGTAATTTCCCTTCAGATGAGTTTGGAGTAACCAAAAAATTTCTCCAGGGGTCCCTTGACCAGCATGAGTTTTATTAAGAATAAGAAGGAAAAAGCAAAATCAAGAGAGAGGAAGAGAGAAAGAGTTGGCAAAGTGATAGATAAAAGGTAGACACAGGCTTACACAACTTGTTAGAAGCTTTGTCTGATCCAATAGGCGGCCAGGCTGGAATGGAACCAAGAATATCCACAAAAATCTGCCCATCTTTTGGGAATATTTATACCTATGTCTGGGGGATTGAGGACAGGGTCTCTGTGACCGAGACTGGAAGGCTTCATGACCAGGTTCCAATCTAAGTGGTGCCCAGGCCACTTGGGAGAGGGTTCTGGGCAGTGCTTTCAGAACTGCCTGTATTTGCATTGATAGAGCACTTCCAGTTTAGGGCTTTAATTGCCCAGGTCTAGCTAAAGAACAGGTTAATCCCTAATAGGGAGGAGGTGATTGAAAAGTGACAGGGAGGGAAAGGGGAATGGTTAGCAGTTTCTTAAAGCACAGCTAAACAAGATGGGGTTTGAGACCATTTTTAGAGTGTTGCAGTCACTAACCATACAGTCATTTATATGAAAAGACATTGAACTTTGGGATAAATGCAATTGACACTCAAATTAGCCTCATATTAATTCAGTTGAAATATTTCAATTATGTGAAAGAATTTAACATTTTCTAAACATCATATAATTAATTTATTATCTTGCTTCATGTTCCTTGAGTGTTTTTCTTTAGTCATAATATCAATATCTTAATTTTTTAAGTGATGTAGGAAGAATTTGAAGGCCAGACTGTTTAAAACTCTGCTATGGACCAATATTTTGCTGGAACCCAGCAATCCAGCAAGATTTCAAGGTTTCAGAGATTAAAAACAATCATGTATTGGAGACGTTAAAGTTAAAGCTTCGAGAATGAAAATATAGCTGTCTGTTAACTTTTCTTTACCTTTTCTATTTACCAAAGAAACACAATTGTGCTTTTATAGCTTCCTTATGTAATCATCACTGAAAATTATTCTTTAATATGATATGTGTGTATGTGTGTGTATATGTGTATCTATCTATCTATCTATATACATATACTTGTACATAGTCTGATGATATACATACATTTTAAAAAGGTAGATATTTGCCTTTGCAGCTGGTAATAACTTAGAGGAATAGATACTTGTCACTTCTAAGTTTCAAAGGAAATATTATGTTATAGATAATGTCTCTTGTTTTTTTATTTGTAGAATATTAGTATCAATAACCTGATGAATAATAAGAATGTATTTTCTTAAAGAATTATAAAATATTTAATGCTATCATTAAATGCATAATAAGTCAAAGTAGAAAACAATTCCCCACCAACAATACCACCACCATATACATGCATATGCAGTCAGGACATCAGACGACATATGGCACTGGGCAAATCAGCTGCAAAGGACCTCTTACAAGTGCTGAAGAACAAAGATGTCTCCTTGAGGACTAAGGTGCGCCTGATACAAGCCATGTTGTTTTCAGTTGTCTCATATGCATGTGAGAGCTAGACAATGAATAAGGAAGACCGAAGAATTGATGCTTTTGAGTGTGGTATTGGCAAAGAATGCTGAAAGTACTGTGGACTGCTAAAAGAACTAACAGGTCTGTCCTGGAGGAAGTGCAGCCAGAATGCTCCTTGGAGGCAAGAAAGGCCAGACTTCATCTCATATACTTCGTTCATATTGTCAGAAGGGACCACTCCCTGGAGAGGGATGTCATGCTTGGTTAGGTGGAGGGTCACAAAAAGAGGGGAAGGCCTTCAACGAGATGGATTGACATGGTGGCAGTGGCAATGGGCTCAAGTATACCAAGAATCATAGGGCTGGCTCAGGACTGGGCCATGTTTCATTCTGCTGTGCATAGGGTCGCTATGAGTTGGAGATGACTTGACGGCACCTAACAACAACAACAACATACATGCATATGTATATACAACATACACATGGTAAAGGTGAAAATATAAAGAAGTCAATGGTATGATTGGACTACAATTAAAAAACAAAACAAAACAAAAAACACTGTATGGATGATAAGAATTAAAACCAAAAGAAGCTAATCATAAATTCACTGATAAATTTCTGTCTTTATCTTTATCTACATGTATGTGTTTATAATTTATTAAAATGGCCAAACCTATTTCATTGACCAAGCCTTTGCTTACTCTTTACATTTTCACATTTCAGCTGCCATGCAAAAGCGCCTGAAGAAGGAGAAAAAAGCCAAGAGAAAATTGCAGGAAGCCTTGGAATTTGAAGCAAAACGCCGAGAGCAAGTGGAGCAGGCACTTAAGCAAACCACTACTAGTGACAGTGGTCTGAGGATGTTGAAAGGTAATATGTCATTTGGACTTTCATAATCATAGCACACAAAGCAAAACCTAATTAAGGGAGAGGGAAAAAGAAAGAAAGAAAGGGGGAAAGAACGGCTTAGTCCACAAATAATTAAAAAATCCGATTAATATCAAATGCTTTAAGTTATGAATTAAACTGGTCAAAATAATCCCTATTCTGGGAGATACAAATATAGCCTAGGAATAACAAGAAATCCTGCTGACTTTTGCAGTAGAAACACTAACACTGCTAATCTCACTGTATCTAAAATGTAAGTGCTTTAAGTCTGTTCATTTTAGAATCTACTTATGTTTGGTGAACTGTGTTTTGGTCAGCTATAGAATGCATAAGGGGCTCCTGGTTAGAAAGAAGTGTTCTAAATAAATTCCTGGAGCTCCCATGGGAAGAACTGTTTACATCATGAAATCTCTTAGTTCCGAATTTTTCCAGTTTCTTCTTTAATCCTGAAACCCATAAAATTGTTTCATTTACAGAATATTCAGGGTTTTTTTTGCATAGCATATTGGCATGTGATATATTTAAAAGATATGTATGTACAACAAAGATCATCCAAAAGATTTTATGCACACATGTGCAAATATTCCTGCACACATATGACATGCACATAGAACTAAGATCTGGTGGCTTTGGTGTTCTGTGCTTAATGAATAACAAATTTTGGATAAATTTTGGTCCAACAGTATTACTTTCTTTCTACAGATTCCATTCTCTATTTACTGTTGACTCTCTTGGAAAATTGTGTTCATCACTACTAGAAATAATAGTGTTAGCTCATTAAATCATGATAATCATGCCTGATTAAGGCATAGAAGAGAGAGAGCAAATATACATATATTACTATCTCATAAAATAGGACATCTTAAACAGTAGAAGCCAGCATCTTTGATCATGAAGGATATATATACCACCAATTCAACCATTTCTACATGTACAATTCAGTGACATTGATTACATTCTTCAAGTTGTATATCCATTCTCATCTGAGAATGTTCCTTCCCCATTAACATAAACTCACTGTTCCCTAAGGTTCTTCTCTAATCTTTCCAGTTGATGTTGTCACTTCGATCCCATATCTAACTCCTGTTTCTTTTTGATAAGCTTTTCAAAACAACAAATATATCCCTGTATGTAATGTTGTTGTTGTTGTTATGTGCCGTCGAGTCGGACCCAACTCATAGCGACCCCTCCTTGGGTTTCCGAGGCAGTATCACTACGGAAGTAGATTGCCCCATCTTCCTTCTGAGGAGTGGCCAGTGGGTTTGAACTGCCAGCCTTCTGGTTAGCAGTCAAGTACTTTAGGCACTATGCTATCATAGTATTATGTATGTAATACTTCTGCTAAATTTGAAGTTGCTCTAAAAGTTATGCATTTACTTTTTCTTTTTTATTGTGATTTGGATGAAATTGTACAAAGCAGATTTATTTTACTTTCAACAGTTCATACACATTTTGTTTTATGATACTGGTCACATGGCCCACAGTGTAACATCTCACCTCCCACTTCCTCCCTGTGATTCCCCTTTCCGTCTGTCCTTCTTGCCTATGCATTCCTTCCTCACTACCTTCCTCCTTGTGCAAATGCTGCCCTTCTGATTTCCCATGGTTAATTGTTCTACGGAGTGCATCTCCCTGATGTAATTGTTCATAGGCCTATCCACTGTCTGACTGAGAGTTAAGCCCTGGAAGTGAGTTTAATTCTGGGCCCAAATCGTGACTTGGAGCCATAGTCTTTGGGGGTTTCACCAGTCTCTATCAGACCAGTAAGCCTGGCCTTTTTTATGATTTTGAGTTTTTTTCCACATTTTTCTCCCACTCTATACAGGATCTCCAATTTTGATCCCTTTCCAAGTGGTTGGCATTGATAGCTGGGCACCATCTAGTTCTAGCTGTTTCCATGTGTCTTTGATTTTCTTCACTCTTCTTTGCTCCAGGTGAGGAGAGATCAGTAGTTGCCACTTAGGTGGCTGCTCATAAGCTCTTAAGACCCCAGGCATTACTCACCAAAGTAAGGTGTAGAGCAATATTTTTGTGTACTATGTTGTAGTGTTTCATTCTCTTGTACTCACTATGAGTTGGAGCCGACTTGATGACACCTAACAACAGCAACAACGTGTTACACCATTTGATCTTGCTGTCCCCGTGCCCATGGTCCCCAGCCCACAGGCCCAGTGACTCACTCCCTCAAGTGCTTATTTATGGCTAAGAAATGATCCTAACTTTGCCTCCTGTTATGTTTCAACTGCATACAGACATTTTTATAGCACATACCAATACATATGTAGGAATATTGTTTGCCAAACCTATGTATAACCCACTGCCATTGAGTCGAATCCAACTCAAAGCAACCCCTACTTGGGTTCTGAGGCAGTATCACTATAAAAGTAGATTGCCCAACCTTCCTTCCAAGGAGCGGCTGGTAGGTTTGAACTGTCAGCCTTCTTGTGAGTATATTCCCATTTGCTTATCCATACCTCTCTACCTATGTATCTACCCATAGATTAGTGTTTGCTGTTACTGATAATGCAGTATTGTGTCTGCAATAGCATTTACTTATATCTTCTAAACGTACATTTACTAAAAAACTTACTTTCAAGAGTCATTTAGACCCAATTTGAAATATATATCAAAGCACAAATATACACACACAGACCATTTTTAAATCATAATTATTAGCTCCTGAAACTTATCTGAAGAACACACTAGTAAATAATGTGACCCTAGAATAAATACTTTATAATGACCACAAGCCATAACCTGTTTTGGTATTCATTTGCAATTAGCATAGAGATAATATTATCTATCATATTTCACAGGTGAAAATAAATGACATAAGGACAGGGCACTTTCATTTATGCCATATATGCATCATTTTTTGTTTATTCTTCAATCAGGGAATTAATAGGGTAATAAACTATGGGTATATTCTTTTCCTGGTAATTTTCTCTAGGGAATGCAATGAATAAAGAAGAACTGTATGTTTACACAAATGACACATTATATGTTATTTGCAAACTATGCAACCCCCTCTCGCATTAATTTTCTGTGCACACTGTGTGCCTTATACATGTATGTATGTTATTTATGTGAGTCCATTATATGTGAAAAATACACCATTTACTATATACCTAAAAATATATACCAATTGTAGAATTCAGATTCAGCTTATAATTCAGTTTCCTACCATTAAAAAGCCCAAACAAATAGACTAAAATAAAAAAAAAAATGCTACCCAAGTTCTTGTGTTTTCTATGGGACTGAAGTACTGACTTAATATGGGTTCTCCCTTTAAATGGATGCAGGACATGCAGTGTTGTACCTTAATACTGAATGTCATTTTTCAGATACTGGAATTCCAGATATTGAAATAGAAAACAATGGGACGCCTCACGATAGTGCTGCTATGCAAGGTACAGTAAAAAAGCATATTTCTTCCTAAAACTGCATATTTCTTTTTGGCCCCTGGGGTTGGGAGTGGGGATGTAGAGATTCTTCATATAAGTAAATAAGTTTAACTCGTCATCTCTTATGACTGAAGCTAATTTCAGTATATTTGTATTTGTACATGTATGTGTCTGAGTATTTGTATCTTATTTATATCTACATCCATATTTTTATTTACATTTATATGAACCTATTATATATATATATTTGTATGAACACACACACACACACACACACACACACACATATATATATATATATATAATTGAATTTAGTATGTTTTTGAAAGCCCACAAACAGTGTGCAGATACTTAGGGATGGATAATTTTATGTATACAATGTGAGCAAATCTCTTATATGTTTAGCTGTCAAAAAGAATATACATTTATATATTAAACATATTCTAAAAATGCATAATTAAGAATATAATTTATCTTTCAGAAGTATACAATGCCATGTTCTTTTAACCTCACAACTTTATTGTTTATAAAAGCCACATGTATGAGAATTGTAGACTATCAGTATTTTAAACGTGACTAGACATATTTCTTTACCAACCTTTATATTCCAAAGCTATTTTTCGAAACTATGGGCATATGGAAATAGGAGCATGATTTATGTAATCTATGATTGACAAGATCCCCATGTCTAGATCCTTTAAAAGAAGCACCTTAAAAAAATTTAATAGTAAGAAAACATATGAAACAAATCAACATAGTTTCAGTGTAAAAGGACCTAAATATACAATTGAGTTTTGACCATTTCTAGTGTGATTCTAATGGAGTCTAGCCCTTCGTATACAGATTAGATTCACTTTCAAAAATATTGTGAAAATGATGCCTTACTCTAATAAATGAAAAAGAAATTTTCATAAAAATACTATTTCCTAACTTAAAAACAACAATAAATAAGTTGCTTGTTGGAGGTTTAACTTGCTACTGATAACTGGATCTACATGAATGCAATAAAAGTGAATGCAACCGAGAGATCCATTTAGTTTAATCTGAGGGTCACAGTTTATGTGGCAGATTCAGGAAATTTAGAAACCCTCATTCATGTGGTTTTGCAAGTTATCTTTACAAAACCAGGAATGTCAGAATTGGTGGATCTTCTGGTAAAGCTAGATTCTGCTGCAGTTGAATAGACCTAACTAATGCATGCTTAGCTCACTCAATGAAACTTTGGCTCTTTCTTATCCCACTTTTGCTCACCTGCTTTCTTTGCTCAACTTAAAGGCTATGCCAATATAGATAGGACTCTGTGTTTGTCCCATCAATTCACCACAATTAAATTTTTTACAATAAGCCCAAGAGTTGTTGGCCTGGTATTTGAGGTTGCCACCACATACCAGATGAGCTCTGGTAGCACAGTGCCTAAGGCATTTGACTGCTAACCAGAAGGCTGGAGATTCAAACCCACCAGCCACTCCAGGGAAGGAAGGTTGCGCAATCTACTTCCATAGTGATACTGCCTCGGAAACCCAAGGAGGGGTTGATATGAGTCAGATCCGACTGGATGGAAGTGAGTTTGGTTTTGGTTTGGTTTACTACATACCAAGGTCATGGTAGGGACAGATAATACGAAGCAATTTATGTCTCCTGAATTGTTGTTGTTGTTATGTGCCATCGAGTTGGACCCGACTCATAGCGACCCCTCCTTGGGTTTCTGAGGCAGTATCTCTACAGAAGTAGATTGCCTCATCTTCCTTCCGAGGAGTGGCTGGTGGGTTTGAACCGCCAGCCTTCTGGTTAGCAGTCAAGTGCTTAGGCACTATGCTACCAGAGCTCTCGTCTCCTGAATTAGCAATACACAAATATAGGCCCAGTCTTTAAGGAGCATGGAGCTTGATTGTGCACTTCTATTGAATGGGATTTAAAGTCAGCTTTGGAATTGGAGAGGATAAACAAAACACATTACAAATAGGTAATACATATATATATAATGCATTTAGTTTACAGTAATAACATTTTTCTCCAGTCTACTAAATAAAAAAATTGAACTGTCCTGAAGTTACTACATTTCCACACAACAAATAGCAGATATATTTATGGGAGCCAATATAAGCAAAAGATAGATTTATTCTCCATTTGGCTCCAAGTTTTGTATTTTAATATAGTGTTTCAAAGATTTTTTTTTTGTGTGTGTGTGTATTGTGTTTGTGTTAAGGAAAAAGAAAAAAAAACCTCACTGCCGTTGAGACAGATCCAACTCATAGTGACCCCTCCCTCCTTGGATTTCCAAGGCAGTATCACTACCGAAGTAGATTGCCCAACCTTTCTCCTGAGCAGTGGCTGATGGGTTTGAAGTGCCAGCCTTCTGGTCAGCAGTCAAATGCCTTAAGCACTATGCCACCAGAGTTCCCATCTTAAGGAAGCAGACATTTATTTATTTATTTATTTTATCATTAAACATAATATGGTCTGTTGTTGTTGTTGTTGTTATGTGCTGTCGAGTGGGACCCGACTCATAGTGACCCCTCCTTGGGTTTCTGAGGCAGTATCA
>NW_006922131.1:1269749-1273523 GCF_000298275.1 Orycteropus afer afer
TGTTGGTGGAACTTATTTAATAATAAGTTTAAAACAAGTAATTTTAAGGATAAGTTCTCATACAAACAATTGAATTGACCTTTATTATACAAATATAAATAAAATTGTTTAGTATTCATGGCCAATATTGCCCACATATGTTTAAATATGGTAGATTAATAATTCCTTATTGGATTAGATATTAGATTGCATTCTATAATATCCTTGATAAGTATAAAAATTGGAAAAGTACGTATTCTCTCCCCTTGTAGCAGAGCATTTAAGCACTGTAAATGATAAAGCTCCCATCACCACTTTATGGAATACTAGAGTGAATGTCTTACATTAACATGACAATAGAATGACAATTTAATGCCTAAGAGAAAGTATTATTTTTCAAGCAATAAGGATTTATTGTATTAGTCACAGGAATAAGTGTTTGAAAATATTATCAGAACTACTCTTAAATATCGTTGACCAAATAAATCAGGCCAAATAATTGCCTTAAAAAAATCCCAATAATTTTGCATATTATTTGAGATGCTCAAAATTGAAAGATTATTTTTATATTAATCTATGAACCACAGAAAATGTGTCATGCTTGAGAAACAGATACAAGGTTTACAATTATTTTTTATTCCTTCTACTAATTTTCCTCTTGTATGATATAATTATTTTCTTTTGTCATTTATTTTCGTATCATTCTTATCTTTTCCATCGCCCTTAAATATCTATTTTTTAACTTGGGTGATTATTTCCTAGCTTTGTTTATAAGTGTTATTTAGCATATGTCAATATAATGCCATTTCCCAAACTCCTCTGTATCACAGTAAGCAATTCCTGCATCAGTGAAGTCCTTTTTCTTCTTATTGTCAATAGCTCTGCTGGATAGAAACCTATCATTTATCTCATGTTTCCTCTTTGAAATTCATTTGGTTTCACTGTAGACATTTCCAGAAGAGAGTTTAAAGGGGACTTGGAAAAATGTTGCATGGCTATCCTTAGAAATCAACAAGTCAGTTTTATGCTGATTTCCACATAGATTACAGTAAAGTCAAGTCACTTTACTAGTATTCTCATATACATTATAAATATCTTCAGTTTAGTTATTCCACACCCTTTACTTTCTGTTGTTTGATAAACAAGATAACACACACAGACCACCTTTCAGTAAAAGGATATCAGCATCCCTTCTATTTTAGCAGTCTGTGAGACCAGCTTCTCCTGAATGCTTTCAGGTGATCAGATAATGAACACATGCTCACTCTATTGGTTGTGTCCACTATAGCTAGAGGTGAAGGATTTGGTGGAGTATATAAACTAATATCTTCCCATCCAGATTCCCATAACTCACTTGGGGGCCTGCAAGACAGCACTTCAACCACCTTATCAAACAATCTCTGTTTCATATAAAATAAACATAACGGATGTCATTAAGTGCACCTTCAGATCAAAGATTTTTGCAAATGACATTCAACTACCATTTACGCAGTGCATTTTTTGCTGATAAAAGCATATTAAATTAGCACAACTACAAGTGCACTGATAAAAACTAAAACTGAACAGCAGTACCATTAGCTAACAAAGTAATATTTTCTCTTTACTGCATTCTGCCATTTAGTTATTATCCTATTGGAAATCTAATTATAATCCTTTTACTCCCTAGTCAAACTTCACAGTTTTTGCAAGCTTAGCACTGACAAGTGATTTCATTACATTTGATTGCCCGTGCCCAGATTGACTTAACTTCACTTGGAGACCTAAAAGCCCTCTCAGTTTCTCAGATTCCCTGCTTGCACATTACAGCAACAGCTCCTTTAATTAATTAGCATGAGCAGCAGTAACATGAACTGCTGAACAGAAAATAACATCATTTTATGATCGCAGAGAGATTTCTCCTTTTGCATGTTTATACCTTAGTTAACTTTTGTATGACTATATTTCATTGTTAGGGGCTACTGTTATAGTTGACAATGCGTGTTTCTTAAATATAAAAAAATGTCATAATCATCTTAGTAATAATAAGTAAAGTAAACCTAGAATATGAAGCTTCTAAATTTTAGAAAATTTTCGATAACAATCTTCATGAACTGGCTTTCCAGTAATAAAATAATGAAAAAAGGGTTCAGGGAAAATGACATCATAAAGTACAAGGACACAATGACACGCTTCTTCTGCTTCTGCCATTGCAATTGTTTGGGCAAAAACAAACAAACTGCTTCTGCCATTGCAATTGTTTGGGCAAAAACTAACGAACAAGCAGAAAGGTAGGAACTGCTTTTACAAGAGAAAGGTTGATCTCTGTGAATAATTTTTATATTTCTTTATTTACCTGTTTGTCAAATATATATGAAGTAAAACACTGGAATATATTTTTTCCTTTAATATTTTTTTCCATAAATATGGTGGAATTGTAGGTGTTTTTTTTCCTTTTTTTGCCACTTAGACATCAGAAATAGATATTAAATTTAACCTATATGGCAAAAGTAAACTGGAAGTTGTTGGAAGCAGCAGACAGTTTTGCCACCTCTCTATACTGATAAAAAGTCTATTTCTCAACATAATTTAATATATACCTATTTAAAATAAAGAATAATATATATTTATAATGTAAAATATATATGACTTGGCATAGAGCCTAAGGCATTTGACTGCTAACCACAAGACTGGTAGTTCAAACCCACCAGCCACTCTGTGGAAGGAAGACTGGAAGACTGGGCAATCTACTCCCATAAAGATTTGCCACCTCAGAAACAAAAGGGGGTTGCTAGGAGTCGGAATCGACTAGATGGCAATGTGTTTGGTTTGGTTTTATGTACATTCTTGTCCCTTCTCTAGAATCAACTTGACTTTTTCTTTGTCTAGCTTTCTTTGACCCTTGGGACCTCCATATTATCTTCTCTCTTAGCAGCTTCCTTACTAACCTATAATAACTTTTCTCTAAAGAGCTTAAGATGTTTTTTTGAAAACAGCTACCATTGAGATAAGATTGTTGTCATAAATAACTAGAAAAGATAGTAAGGAAAGTGATAGTAGTAGCAGGAAAGGGTTCAGGAAAAGAAAAATCATGTGATTTCTTGCCAGGTGTATAATATGACAAGAAAAACTAAAAGGAGAGCAGGTAGAGTTTCTGTATGGGTTTTTCCACTGACTCACGTCATGGTCTGCTCTACATATTTCTTTAAGCTTTCCAAGTACCGATTCCTCCTCTACCCTCATCAACTGTTAATTTCCCTTATCTCCATGTTTTGTACTATGTTGACAGATATACATAGACATTCCAATTTTCCTATTGTAAAATGGAAGTGTTTTCTAGTAAAATGGAAATATATAACAACTCAGAGACTAGAGGGATTGTGGGAAGTGGGTCCTTTTAAAGATTCCCTCTTAAATGCTTCCTTTGAGACTGGGTATCTTTTACTACCCAGAGAAACTTCACTGCAACTGCCATCATAAAATGGTAAAAAGGCTCTAACATACCCCCTATAGAGAGAATACAAGGATCTTTCTCTAAACCAGGGATTTTTTGTTTGTTTGTTTGCTTGTTATTCTATAGATTCATTAGATGTCCTGGGTCTTATTATTTTCTTTCTCAGGAAGTATTTGTCTCTTATTTACTTCATGCTCCACAGGATTTTATCTTGATTGGTGGTACCTCTCAGACTATATCCTCTGTCTCTGCTGTGAAATACCTGTCAGGCCACAGCATATATTATGCTTCTGGTTCTTTCTTGTTGTTGTTGTTGTTGTTATGTGCCGTCGAGTCGGCCCCGACTCATAGCGACCCCTCCTTGG
>NW_006922131.1:1273828-1289908 GCF_000298275.1 Orycteropus afer afer
GAAGTAAATAAGAGACAAATACTTCCTGAGAAAGAAAATAATAAGACCCAGGACATCTAATGAATCTATAGAATAACAAGCAAACAAACAAACAACATCTTAGGAGGATGTGAAAAGCTCACATAACTTGATCATTTAGCACCTGGTTGCCAAGGAGTGGCTTGCACCACTTAGCACTGAATTGTTAACAAAATAATTGCAAAGACCAAAAGGTAGGCGATCACATTATTATGATGACATAAAATCTCATTTACTGATCTAAGATTTACAGTTCCAGATATATCTCAATAACATAAGAGATGAAATTACAGTGATAGCTGTACACTGCTCTTGAGATTTATAAGCCAAAATAGTTTGTTCTGCTAGTCAGCATTTGGCAATTACAGGAATAATTCACTAATTAACAGGTCTTTTGACTACAATATAGGAAAGGTTCTTTAACTTAACTTGGATAACCACTTAACCTACAACTTTACCTCCTATCGTCGTTATATATTTAATATTGCTTTTTAAATTTGGGATTCACCCTACCTCATCCTTCCCAAATGTACATGAGGAGCATGAAAAAGGAAAAGGCCTTTCTCTGATTAAAAGTTTAGGTTTTATTTCTTCACTTTCACATTTGTATTCCAATAAAGAAAGTAAACAACAGTCTCATAAAGGCTGTAATCATATGCCAGCATTGTCACACCACCTTAAAAAAGAAACTTTAGGGTTATTATATTGCTGCCGCATGAAGGTGTCATGGTTCTGTTTCATGATATTTATTCTTCTATGAATAAGGAATTCATACCCTAAAACCTGGAATGGTGAAAAAGAAAAGGCAATACATACCAGTTGTATAGCAGGAAGAATTTTGTCTCATACTTAACACACACATTCTCTAGCAGGATTATCCCTGTACAGTATAGTTTAAAAAGGTATAATTAGCTCCATTTTGCAAGTAGGGAAGCAAGCCAAAAGACTAAATGACTTAATTATAGCAGGCACTAGCCCAAGAACTGTAACTCTCTGAATCTTGATCTTTCCACCTATGACTAACATTCCCTACCTGTGAAAAGGTGTCATAGCTATCTAGGATATTTAACTAAACTATAATACCATCCCATGAGGAACAATTCAGGGAAGCTCTCTAAAACGGTCTAAAACCAACTGTCATATAATGATCAATTATGTCTTCAAACTTTGCTTATTCCTTTGGGAGTTAATCCATAAATTAGGGAAAAAGCCATGCATCTCTTTTACATACATTCTGCTCAAAACTGTACAAGGTACCCCAAATAGTTATAAAGATACAATAAAGAAAATTTACTATTTATAGCTAAAAATAGAGCACATTGTCAGAACAGGACTTCAACACATCTGTAATTACTTCATTTTAGGCCAGGAATCCGACCTGTAGGACTTTGGCATAGAGTTGTATTTGCTCTGGGGAGTTTCGTCTTCATTTATAATAGCCATATAACATATTAATTTTGAAAATTAAGGTAAATATAAAGACCACAATTCTTGAGAATTATATATAGACCCTCTTGAAATTCTCTAATCTATTGACACCCCCACCACAAGTTTGTGAGCTAGTTTTTTAAAGTTTGAAACTAATATTGGTAATATACATACTTAAGTTGGAACGAACTTTACTTCAGTAATGCAAATGATGAATTGGGTAACATTTTTACCAATTCCTATTACCTTTCAAAACACCATTTTTAAAAATAAGCACTTCTTCCTTATTCTCCCAGAAATGCTTAACTGTTCTTATTTTCTTTAAAATAATACAAAGAAATCAATGCCATGTTGAACTCAGCAATTGTGAGCAACCATTCAATAATGAGTAAAGTAAAACCTGCAATAGAGAGAGCAAATAGATGCTCAATTCAAGTTTTAAGAGCTCTTAGTAACTGCATTTAAACTTTCTGTTGAAAAAGATGTTTTTAACATTATATAAAAAAACAAAATCACTGCTGTTGAGTTGATTTGACTCTTACTGACCCCTCTTTAGGTTTTCATGGTAGTACCTCTGAAATAGATTCCCCAATCTTCCTTCTGGGGAGTAGCTTGTGGGTTTGAACCACCAGCCTTCTGCTTAGCAGTCAAATGCCTTAGCCACTACACCAACAGAACTCCCCCCACTTTTTTTTTTTAAAGTAAAGTGGGTATGATAGTGCTTTCTTTATCTCTCTCATCAATAACAGGTCCATGATCCCCAACCAGTATGACAAATAGAAGGTATTATTATAATGCCTTATAAAATACACATATAGTTGGCATCTGCATTTTCAAATGTAGATTTTAGCAGGAGTGAAATATTTAGCATATAATTGATGCATATATCCCTTAGGCACTATGCCCCCAGTTGTGTTGTTGTTATGTGCCGTAGAGTTGGCCCCGACTCATAGCGACCCCTCCTTGGGTTTTCGAGGCAGTAGCACTACAGAAGTAGGATTGCCCAACCTTCCTTCCAAGGAGTTGTTTGAACCACCAGCCTTCTGGTTAGTAGTCAAGTGCTTTTAGCCACTATGCCCCCAAAGCTCACCCTAAATACATAGTTATGGGGAATACATTTCTATATTTCTTCCCCTTGTGAGAACAGAAGAATATTCAGTCACCCCTTTTTAGGGTGGGTCTTACAATAAGTAGAAATTAAATAAAAGATAAAAAAGTTATATTAAAAATTAATTGACAAAAGCAGAGTGAGTTAAAAGTGAGCAAGAGAGGTTGATACTCCATTATGTTACCATTTTGCAAAGAATAGACCACAAGTACTGGTCTTTGTTTTGATTAAAGTCTGAACTTTTTTTAGGAATAATAAAGACAAGAGGATAATGTTTTCAAGAACCCTTAATTTTTAAAAGGCTCACATTCTAAAAATAAACATCAGACCCTTTTGAAAAAAATGACCCAAAACAATGCTCTTCTCTACATAAAAAGAAATCGAATGTTAAACTATTCTCTGCTCCTATCCTGCAATGATCTATTTGTATAGAGGTACTTTCCAATGAGTAGCTCTATATTTATAAAACTAAAAAACCCAGACTTACTGCTGTTGAGTTGGATCTGACTCATAGCGACCCCTCCTTGGGTTTCCGAGGCAGTATCGCTACGGAAGTAGATTGCCCAACCTTCCTTCCAAGGAGTAGCTGGTGAGTTTGAACTGCCAGCCTTCTGGTTAGCAGTCAGATGCGTTAGGCACTATACTACCAGAGCTCCCTCTGCACTAATGACTAAAAGGACCCCAAACGTACCTCAGCTACTATCACATGTCACATTCTGAACAGGTTTCCTCAGTAGAATCTATACAATTAAATGTACTTGTAATTTGCATTGCAGCTAAGCCTGAAGTGGACCATTAACTAGCACATTATTTTCTCTCTCACTAAATCAGGTTAGGAATACATGACCTTTCACAGGTGATCTTATTTAGTGCTAAATATTATAGTACCCATTTGAAAATTAGAAACACTTTACTGCCCAAGCAACATAAAGAAGACATGGAACATTCTACTTAGCAGGAGAACCCATTTGTAGAATATTGCCATTAGTTTATGAGTAAATTACCTACTTTAAAAGAAAGATGTGATAGCCCAAAGTGTACCTGTGATGAAGCCTATTAGTTTTTAAGGAAGTCCTGTTGTTTGCATAAGGGAACAAGTGGTAAAGAAACACTTGGATGAAAGTATGAACCTTGGGTAGGGAAAATCTAAATGGGTTTTATTCTAGGCATACATTAATCCTTTCAAAATTTTATAAACATATTTCTTGGTAATTGTCTAAAAAAATTATAAACTAAGCAGTTACTTTCAAATAACCATGCTGTCAGGGAAGGAAATCTCATCCCAAGGAGGAGTTGCAATCATTAAAAACAATTTGACTCACAGAAAACAGTGGAGATCTTTACTCCTGATTTACACTGTGAAAGGAAAAGGAAGAAAAGACAAACTTTCTAAATGCCTTGCTTATTAAGGCAGTCATGCATTTCACTGCAGGTTGTAAAGCAGTAGAACATGCACAAGGGGCTCATAAGCATATTTTAGAGTTAGGAAATACCATTTACACTGTCTTTATATTGTCAATATCACCCCTAGAGAATGAGATTAAGCTTTAAACTACTGTAAATCTACAGTTTTGCTCACCTTTGTATAATTTCATTTTTAATATAATGAGACTCACATAAATGAATGTTTGATTAAGGGATAAAACTAATAAAAGAATACATTTATTATACACAAATTTACTCAAATCTTGAACGTATATAGCACTGCAAAATGCTATAAAACAAGATTGTGGTTTTCAGGGAAGTGCGTTGAGTAGATTTTGGATTTTCTTTGCTGGAATGAAATTTTGACCAGGTCTTATTGTTTTTTCTGTGCAGCCTGAACGCTGATGCCGGAACTCCAACTGATCATAGGCATGGATAGAGTGCTATAGCAGTTACCTGCTTATCTAGTGTTGTGATTCTTTAGAATTCATACTCAAATTCTTAAAACATGGAGGCTTCAATTTCTGTTTGTTCATCATTGACAAATAATGCACGTGCAGGAAAAATGTGCTCGAGAGTGGGCTTCAAAAGTTTTAATGGAATAATTATAATAATGATTGAACATGATACTTTACACTTCTATAACCCCTGTTTTCCAAGGAGTTCATAACGCATCATAAACATTATCACACAAGTTCACATTGTATCCTAGGGGGGTTAAGTAGGTGGAAGAATTTTTAAGACAGATAAATGATATGCCTAAATTAATCCGTGAGAGCAATTAAAATGCAGACACACCCACTTTTAACTGTGATTACTATGAAATAGTTTTATATTTGGCTGATTTGGGGTTTAACAGGAATTAAGACAGGAGGTGATTCACTTGTAAAAATGATCAATATTTGTTATCACTACTTTGGAGCTCATTACCTGATAGCAATGCTTTGCTTGTATGTTTTCTAAGGGAATATAAGGAGCTATAGTTTCTAGATTTTACCACACCTACTTCTTCCCTTGATCTGTTTATGGTGGAGTAAGTTAGTTAATCTCTCTCCTAGCACATTCCTTATCTAAATAGAAGGCAATGATGAAAACAGACGTACAAGCTACTAAAAATAACTTATTCTTCTCTGTTCTTTCTCCCCTGCCCCAAAGCTTGCTTCCTCTTTACTAAGCTACCAGCAAGCAAACAGAATGACAAATTGTAAAACAGAAGAAGGGAGAAAGGCAGATATGATGAGTCATTCACAACACGAATATTTTTAACTGCTCACCCTCTGGTCTAGACAGGCCACATACCTAAGATGTTCAAGTGATTAGGTTCAAAAAGAATAATTTGGCTTGAACTGCTCAGGAAGTGGCCTCAAATATTTTTAGTTGTTTACCATTGGATACCTACCCGGCTACAGGCTTGTGGCAGATACCTACTACCTTCATCATTTTCACACCTCCTAAGAATCTATTAGAACCCTAGTCCAATGTGCTAAATGGTTCTCTAGTGATCAAAAGATTCAGTGTCCCTTCTAATGTGCCCTCCTTTTATAAAACAAAATCTAATACATTATGGAATGATTGTATCTGCCCTAGAATTCAGTTTTGATGTGACAAAAGAGTAGTCATCTATGTAAAAGGCCAACTCAGTTTTTATCCATTCTCCAATAATTAATTCCCTATGGTAGTACTTGGATTTTCTGCTGAAATACCACCTAGCACCCCTCACTTATCCATGTGGCATTCTATTCTTTCCATACTTTCAAGGAATTTCTTCTGTGGCACAGAAATGTGGCTTTTGGTGCTCTCCACAGACTACAGAAAATCTTCTTATGTAGAGAAGCTGTGCTCCTATAGCCTAATTAGAAATAATGCTAAATTAGAAATAAGTCATAGAGGAAATGGAGAAAAATAAAATTAAAATTTTTATTACTGTCTAAACAGAATTATAATGAGTTGTGACTAAAAATATAACATCAAAAAAGTCTCATCATTCTGTAGTCAAATATATTATATATTGAACTGCAGGGGAAATTGAATAGTAGTTTCAAAATAACTAAGTCACTTAAACATTAACAAGTTTCTCTTTTTTATAAATAGATTTGTTTTATTTACTTTAGTTAAACTATAAGATGTCCTCATGTTTTCTTCTGGCCTCTCTCCATATGCCCTTCCTTATGACACATGATCTCAGCTATATACCACACAAAGCAGTCTCACACTTGACTTGAGTTTGGAACAACCATTTGTGGCCCTTTAAAGATAACTTTAGATAACAGTAGAGGCTCATCTCTTATATGGAAGGGACCACACTGGACTCTCATATCACACAGTGATGTGCAAAAGGAAGGACTGTGTGGGACTTGTTTTTATTTTAAAAATGGTCACGTTTGTATGTATCAAATTTCCCCTTTTACTTATCTGATAAATCTTAAAGCAATAAACTCTATCAGTCAGCTCTCCCCAAGAGAGCTCTCTAACATTTCTTTTAAATTCCCAAGCTCTCCAGCATTTCTCTGGGGAAGCTTTGTTCCTTGCTTTTCCTGATCTTTAATCTTGTTTACGTCCAGAATGAATATTAGATCAACTCTGTTTGGAACTCAAGTACAAACCTTCCTAAAAACATGAAACATTCAATTACTAATTAGCTGTTTCCTGTTCCTAATGAAGTGAGCACACTGGGTTCAGATTAAAATTCAGTGACTGCTCTCCTCTGTTTATGGTTCCAGATGTTTTTGTTTTATCTAGGAGTCTAGTTTGACAGCCACTACTAAATGATAAATCACTCATATTATAGCTGAAATGCATTTTGAAATTGAAATGTGGCAAACTTTGAGATTGCTCCAAAGATCAGTGTCAGATAGCAGGTCAACACCAGCTCCTTCCTTATGATCATTTAGTATTGGCATATGTAAAACTGTAAGAGAATAAGTGTTAACATAATACAGCATGCTACATGTTTCCATTTTGCTAATATTCTCCAAATTTGGAGAAAAAAGTTTTAATACTATGATATCTCAATTTATTATATTCTGGATAGAAAAAGGATTCATATTAATACTGTCTTCTTGCTGGCCTAACACTTGTTTTTCTTTTAATTTTGAGCTGTAGTAGAAACTGTTCTTGATAGGCCTTGTAAACAGACACATTTGAGGAAGAGTGTGGGCAGATAGGTTTGTCTCCTTGAGTAAAGACAAGAAGTAAACAATGAAAGAGGGATATATTTCAGAAACTGAAGTTTTCTAAAGGACAAATTGGTGGTTTTCTTTTTTGGGGGGGTGTTCATTACTGTGTTTATGTACCTTTTACTCAGAGAATGTTATTTTGTTTTGCTGCTGCTTTCAAGTTTGCAATGTTCACAATTCGTACTGCATGATTTAAGCTTTAGATATATTGTATAAATTTCAGTTCTGGTAAAATGACTGTCTGTCATTTGATGTCAAAGAGTTCTTTTGACATTTAGGCTGTGTATATGGAGGATAAGGTAGACTGGAGAACTGAGCAATTATCTGGTCAATTTCATCAGCATAAATATCCTCAAACTCTACAAAGGAGGCTGAGCAATTCTCCAGGGTGACAGACTACTAGACAGTTTCTAAAGACTCAAGCTTTGTTTTCCTCTGATCCCTGGAAAAGTTCAGATGAATTTCATTAGCACCTTGGGAAAATGTTTGTTCGACCCTAATAAATTCCAACCCTTCAACTAGTCTGATTAATATGGACCCAAATTGTTTTCTTGTATTACATTACCAAATCTTTAGTTTTTACTTTGAGGTTTTATCCAGAAAATTCCACTGACTCACCAGAATATTTTCTACAAAGAATGAACAATACTTTAAAGATATACACAAGGTTGAAAAAAGGTACATAAAAAGAGGTGTGTTTTCCTCCTGATGACGCTAAGCTCTGGCCAAAATAAATTAATACTTTGGACTAGGCATCTCAGTCCAGCAATAATAGTGTACTCTCCTTTGTATGTGAGGGATGAAACATTTGACTCATAAGCAGAGATTTTAAGTGTTTTCAAACAAGGGTAATGGATTTGTACTGATCCATTCATACTTTCTTTCCAAGCTACTATTTTGTGACCAAAGGTGAATTTTTGTGAGCAGCTAGATAGATACTAGATTTGTAAGCTATGCCTATGGAAAAGAGCAATACCTGACACAAAGAGGTAAAATGGTTTTTAAACCAATTCCAACTAGAATTCTTGGCCAGATCAATAATAGTATCTAAGGAGCCCTGGTGGTACAATGGTTAAGCAGTGAGCTGCTAACTGAAAGGATGGCAGTTCAAACCCATGGGTTGCTCCCCAGGAGAAAGATGGGGCACTCTGCTTCCATAAAGATTAGAAATCCTATGGGGCAGTTCTACTCTGTCCTATAGGGTTGCTAGGAGTCAAAATGGACTGAACAAGCAACAGGTATGATGATACGGACTCTTTTGATTACAACATTTAAATGGACACTGGTTTGACCAAACACTGATTAAAATGATGCTCAGAACTAGTCCCCTTTCATGTAGTATATATATAGTCTCAGAGTTAATCTTGGGGGAGGAAATTCTAAATGTACAAATCTGTCACTATATTGGATCATGACCAGATATTCCGCTTCTCTTATTTTGATGAACCATAGAGATGTCAAATGTAGCATTATGTACAAAAGGAAAACTGACAGTATAGATCACTATAAATGTTTATAGAAAAAAGTCTTTATGACTCTTCTATGTCTTCAGTGCTGTGGGAAGAAGAAGAGAAGCTATAGCATGAACCTTGAAGGATCTTTGAAGACTCACACATTAATATATAGAAATTCTCAGAAGTGTTAAAGTGTACCAATATTAAACCAAGCCTGTTATATCAGATCATTTTAGTTTCCCAAAGATAGAAGTTTGAGTATTTTTAGCACACATCATAATTGTTCCTCAGAACTAACTTGTTTTCTTTTTTTTTAAAGGAGGTAACTATTACTGTTTAGCAATGGCACAACAGTTTTATTCAGCCTGAAAGGTCCTCGCTGGCTTTACATAAATGAAGATGCTTGTGATTCCAGTTTATCTCTGAAACTATTCAAAATGGAGTTATTTCAATTGAGTCTATCAGCAAAGCTTTATTTAAAGAAGCAGCTATTCAATCTATATTACATTTATTACATTAAAAAGAAAAATAAATAAGTGTGTGTGCATTTTAAAAGCAATGATGTAAACTTTGTCCTTGCATTAGATTGACCCAGTTTAAGAATATGAGCTAAATCTTAATGGCTAAAGTAACTTTCCCATAATCTATGATTTACTATGTTCATTTCAGCTTGGCTTTTTGTCTTTTAAGAAAAAAATACAGTAGTGTGTTAGAAACTAGAGACTTATATGTATGGTTTTCTCTGTTCTACCATATATTAAGTTAAAGTACACCTTCTTTGTTAAAATGTACTTGCTGAAACTTCGGGATAAATAAAAGAATTTTGACTTTATCAATTATCATTGAGTTTTTATTTTCATATTTTCAACTGCACTCATTAAAATATGTAAGTCATAGTGAAAACCAGCATAGAAGAACTGGGAAGTTATTTGCAAAGATGCCTCTTGGTTTTGTTATTTTCAAAACAAATATGAACATAAATCTTATTTCACTTTACCTGCTTAAACAATTACTCTATTAATTCAAACTGGATTGCCTTTTCATGCCTATGTGTGCTTAGTGAACCTGCTTCTAGGAAGAAGGGTTACACTGGAAAGCAGGAAAAATGTGGTGAGTCAAGAATGAGAAAAGTTTCTCTGAATATATGATTTTCAAAAATGTTTTTCTAAAACTACCTTCACTGGAGAATTTAAAAAAAAAAAAATTAGACTGCATGTCTCATCTGGTCTAAAGAAATTTCAAGTCTCCCTGAACGTCCTAGGGGTTCATTGTAGCCTAATGAAAAATCAAAGCTAGTCATAGATCTGTCTTGCAGTTCACCAAATCTCGGTACCTACCTTCTCCTTGTTTCACTTTCAATAAAATCAGGACCCACCCAAATTCTTCTTCACCAAGTTCCTTCTCAGTTTTTATTATACAATGCCACATCCACTTGTTGCCCTATCTTATAGATGGTGTGTTGTGTCTCAAAATACTTCCACCTGACCACTCAAAAACTCTGGATATTCTAGTTTCGGACCAAGTTGTTACTTGCACAGATGCTTCCTCTCATCTTCACCTCCTTGCCTGCTCGTTTGTGGAATTTGGGAGGTGCTAATAAGAATAAAAATGTTCTTCTCTGGGAGAGAAAGATCCCCATGGGTTTTAGTTGGATGAGCCGACCTGCTCTGGCAGTGCAGTATGTTTGTGGGTAGCCCCAATCATAACACAATAAACAGGGACCAAAAGAGTCAATCATGTGACATGCAGGATTGCACTATTGCAAGGTTAATGAGTGTAATGACCAGGGCAAAGTTATACTATTATCTGGCCAACTCCCAGAAGTCTAGATATCAAATATTGTCTGTGGTTTGGCTTCACCTAGTAGTGGTTATCCACACTGGCTTAACATTGATGAGGTGATTCTGGGTCCTGTGGATGGCTGAGATTTCTGGAAAAGTGAAAATAATTTCAGGAATTTGGAGATTATTTGGAGCCCATTTCATTGACTCATCTGAAGATATAAGGCCCTGAAAATACTGGAAGTGGGTCCCCTCCTGCACCTTCCTATTCTTGGCATAGAATTGCCAGGTAGGTAAACAGTTGCTATTTTAACAATTGTAATGCCAAGGAACATTGCTATTAGACAAATGCTATTAGACAGCTCTCAATATTAAATAATTTAAAACTGATATTCAACCAAAATTTTTTTCCACTTTAATTTGAACTGGGTGGAGGAAAGCTACTCCCATCACACACAGCTGCTAACAATTATGACATTAGCTTTCACTATATAGTCTTTTCTGTTTTGATATCTTAAAATGTTAAACTGAAATATATGGTAAGCTATCCTTTCCTTTCCTCAGAAGGAAGGTTGGACAATCTAATTCTGTAGTGATACTTCCTCGGTAACCCAAGGAGGGGTCGCTATGAGTCGGGTCCGACTCGATGGCACACAACAAAAACAATAACATCCTTTCATTTAAAATTACAAAAATCTGCACGTGAAGATCTTAGAAGTAACAGAACAACATGAACTCACCCAAAAGTTTGTCTTAATTAGCCAAAGGCAGTAATTAAAATTACAAGTAAGTAGGAGCAATTTAATGTCTAACATTGACAGGGACACATTATGTAACAGGAAACTTCCAGCAGAGTGTAGGGAACAAGGTTTTACACTTTAAACAATTAGAAGCCACTAGAAATGCTAGATAATTAAGTGGCAATTTGTATGGTACAAAGGCAAAGAAGTCAGAAGAACATGTCACATTAAAAAATAATGGGCTGACTTTGTGACACTTGAATAGAGCCCTAAAAACCAGTACATTGGGGGAGGATTTGTGACTATAACAGATCAGCACCAGCTAAGCCACACAGGAAGAAGAATGATGGGTACTGTGAATAGATCAGCAAGGAAACCACTATGAATAAACATCATAGAATTTTTGTCCAGCTTTAGTGTGAGATAAAATTTGATAGTTAAAATGGGGTTATGTTATAGAGTACCTCGAATAGGCAGCAAGAACTAAAACAGCAACCCATTTATAAGAGTCATCTGAGAGCAATGTGAAATGGATTGAAAGGAGAAGACACTTCAGAGAAGAGACAGTTAAATGTCCCAAAATAACACTTTCAAATATTCCTCTACATATTTCTAATTTAAAGGAGAATATGGAGTAGCAAAAGAATGGCACATGTGATCAGAATTTACAATCCTAGTTAGCTATGAGAATGTGAGACACTCTCATTGGTGGGTCAATCAATATGAAATAAATAGCCCTGGCAAGGTTTAATATTTGGATTTGAACAGCTATAAAACCATAAGCCATAAACGGAGTTTTATTTGGGAAAAAAAAAATGTTTCAGCTTAAGGCTCAGTTGACCTAATTCTTCTACTTTTGCTAAACAGCAATCCCTAAATTATAAATGGCATGGCAAAGGAACGTATTTCATGTAAGCATTGTGGCTCGAGCAAGGCTTCATTGCCCTTCCTACTCTGCAAGGATCCATTCCTTTTATTACTTATTGATGTGGACTGCCTCTGCTACCTGAGAAGACAAGCTCTTATTAAGCCTCACTCTACTGCCTACCACTTTGACTTCCCTGTCTAAGCTAACCTCAAAGCCAGAGACTCTGAAGTGTACACAGTCCCCGGAATTTCATGCTCCCTTCACTTAGCAGACTAAAATGGGATTACTAGTTCTGTTACCTGGGTGCCACAAGCGTTAAATGCTAACTATTAACCAGAAGGTTGATGGTACAAACCCATCTAGAGATGCCTCAGAAATAAGTCCTGGTGATCTGCTTGTGAAAATCACAGCCTTGAAAATTCTGTGGGACAGAGTTGTACTCTAAAACACAAGGGGTTGCCATGAGTAAGAATTCATTCATCAGCACAGTTTCTTTGTCTGTTTATTTACCTGGCTTCCAAGGAAGAACTGGTTGCTGTAACCTTTGGGTATAATACACAACTCAGAACAAGGCCATGTCCCTCTGCCACAAATAAGATTGTAAGATTTGATAGGTAGTTGATTGTTTTAATGGACAGATGGTTCTATAGACCAACCGTTTTACGGGATTAATTGTATTTTGTGTTGATCTAAAAAGGAAAGCATTACAAATGACAAAGTAGGTATGGAAAAATATACTTTTTATTCCAAACAACAAGCTCACCAATGAACTCTTGAGCAAAATCCATTTAGAAATCAGGGGTTGCCTAATAATAATAATGTGCTATTAGATTTTGATGGGGAACAAGGTGGACTATTTAAGTGGATTTTCCTGATAACTAAAATAATGATTTTAAACATTAAAATGTTGGAAGGAATATTTGAGATAAAAATCAATCTCATATGTACCATATATGCTCTACTTTCATATCTTCTTAAACCTAATTTATCTTTTCTTTATGATTTAGCGTCATATTTATGTTTTTTTCTTCCTATGGACTAACATAGGAACTCTGGTAGTGTAGTGCCTAAGACACTTGACTGCTAACCAGAAGGCTGGGAGTTCAAATCCACCAGCCACTCCTTGGAAAGAAGGTTGGCCAATCTACTTCCATAGTGATACTGCCTCAGAAACCCAAGGAGGGGTCACTATGAGTCAGGTCTGACTCGACAGCACATAACAACATGGGCTAACATGATTGGAGGGATGCATTTTGACCTACTGGGTTCCTCCCTCCCTGTATCTCTAGTAGAAAATTTTGACTTCTACTGTCTTTGTGTCTGCCTCCAATAATGCCCCTTCTTCCTCACTTACTTGTTTGCTTCTTTCAGTCTCCTGTTGGCTTGGGAATCTCCTGATGTGAGTCCCTAACCCTCTAATATGCCCATTCATGTAAATACACAGATTCTACCTAAACTGACCATTTAGTCATCACTTCTTCCATTCATCTATTCATTCATTTATCCAATATAGAGCACTATCCTTGATGCGTAGGATATGAGAGTGGATAAGATAGAAATAGACTCTGTCTTCAGGGACCTCACAATCTTTACAGATAATTACATTATTATATGTGATATTATGGGGGAAATAAAGGTTTCTGTGTGACACAGTGATGGAAGTTTAAAGTGTTGTAAGTGATGGGGACCAAGAAAGGCTTACTGGAGGAAATGATATGTTAGTTGCAACCTGAGGGATATATATCGTTAGGAGAACAAAAGCTGTACCTCCTTCAAACAAAGGCATAATTTCATTTCTAGAAAAATTCTATCCTTCCTATTTAATATATTGGTACTACATTAAGAAATAAATCTGAAGTTTTCTCTTCTCTCTAGTTCTCCTTTGAACTTCCCTTCTCTAGTTCTCCTTTGAACTTCCCTTCACTATTTCTCAAGAATTAGAGGTGGCTCCAGTCAGAAGAAACTCACTCCTTAGCCTGCAGGGATTGATAGGTTTTGAAATGACTAAATGTTTACTAAGCTTCAATGGCCCAACCCATCTCTCTGATGTTAAGCCACCCATCATTATTTATGATATCTGAAACTATGAGAAGGGAAAAATGTCTTTTATCTTTTTGGTCATTGAAGATGACCAGTTTTGTCTTGAGTGACTAAAACCATAGCAAGTATTTATGTAGCATTTTACATTTGACAATATGACTTTCATGTATCATTTCATTTAATGTCAGCTATTCAACAGGTTTATAAAGTGACATCCATTCTTATTTCCATATATTCTTCCATTACATAACCTTGACACTTCTTAGAACTGAGACATGTAGCATGATCAATATGGGTTTTGAGGTTAATAGAAGGTGCATAAAAGCAATACTCAAGGAGCTCTGGTGGTATAGTGGTTAATGTATTTGGCTGCTAAGTAAAAATGTCAGTGGCTCGAACCCACCAGCTGCTCCATGGAAGAAAGATGAGGCAGTCTGTTTCCATAAAGATTTACAGCCTTAGAAACCCAATGCAGGTCACTGTGAGTGGGAATCAACTCCATGGCAGTGAGTTTGCTTTGGGTTTGAGAATAATAATCTATGTCAAAATCTAAAGGAATCCAAATCTAAAGGAACTCAAGCATTTTGTGCACACTCTTTTAGACTCTTAGGATGATTTACCTATTTCTGGAATAAGAAGTTAGTTTTTAAGACTACATATGAACAGAAATCAGATAACCAAGTAGTTCAAAATTGCCACCAATGTAACAAAATATTTTTTACTGGAGCATAAACATTTCTGGATTCAAATTTCTAAATGCCTACTGGACAAATACATTCAGACATAGCATATTTCGGACATGAAATGTATTCAAAATATAATTCCTTTTCTTTTACTTTTTATTGTGATATGGGTGAAAGTTTACATAGAAAATTGGTTTTCCATTCAACAATTCATAAACGTTTTAGCTCTTGACATTGATTGCAATCCCCAAAATACAACAATACTCCTTTCACTTCCTCTGTGGATTTACTGTTTCAATTCATCCTCTTTCCTATCCATTCCTGTCTTCTGAGCTTTATCCCTGGGCAAGTGCTGCCATTTTGATCTCAAATGGTTAGTTGTTCTAAGGAATGCTACCTCACAACTATTATTGTTCACTTTGTAGACCTGTCTATTGTTAGGGTGAAGGTTGAGCCATGGGGGTGAGTGCAGGCTTCAAAAGTGTCTAAGGGCCAAAGACTTGGGGATTCAACTAGTCCCTAGGAAACCAGTAAGTCTGGTCTTTTCTATTATTTTCAGAGTTTGTTTTTTTTTTTTTTTTTTTAAGTTGTCATCTTCTCTTTTTCTTCTTGTTTTTTGCCTTAGGTATCCAATGTTGTAGGGAACAGTTTTAGTTCAAACAGACATTCTTTTCCTCCTCCTCCTCCTCCTCCTCCTTCTTCTTCTTCTCCTTCTCCTTCTTCTTTCTCTTTTTTTAATGTGATTTGGGTGAAAGTTTACAGAGCAAATTCATTTCCCATACAACTGTTCATACACATTTTGTTTCGTGACATTAATTGCAATGCCCACAATGTAACAGCCGTCTTCCCACTTCCTCCCTGTGGGTACCTTTTTCCTACGTCCTTTCTGATGCATTCCTGCCCTCTGAACTATCTCCCTGTGCAAATACTGCCCTTCTGATCTCCTATGGTTGATCGTTCTAAGGAGTGTACCTACCTGGTGTAAATGTCCACCTTCTATACCTATCTATTGTTTGGCTGGAAGGCACGGGAGCAAGTTCAATTCCAGGCCCAAAGTGTGACAAGGGGCCATATCCTTGGAGGTTTCCACCAGTCTCTATCAGACCAGTAAGCCTGGTCTTCTTTATGACTTTGAGTTCTGTTCCACTTCTTACTCCCACTCTATCCAAGATCTCCTATTGTGATCTCTTTCAGAGTGATTGGCAGTATTAGCCTGGGACCATCTAGTTCTGCTCTCAAGATCATGCAGGCTAAAGTTCCTGTAGGAGCTCTGGTAGCATAGTGGCTAAAGCACTTGACTGCTAACCAGAAGGCTGGCGGTTCAAACCCACCAGCCACTCCTCAGAAGGAAGGTTGGGT
>NW_006922131.1:1290008-1290858 GCF_000298275.1 Orycteropus afer afer
TAACCAGAAGGCTGGCGGTTCAAACCCACCAGCCACTCCTCAGAAGGAAGGTTGGGTAATCCTACTTCCGTAGTGATACTGCCTCGGAAACCCAAAAGGGGTCGCTATGAGTCGGGGCCAACTCGACGGCACATAACAACAACAACAACAACAAAGTTGCTGTGGTCTATTAGTCCTATGAATTAAATGTTTCCATGTGTCTGATTTTCTTCATTCTTCTTGGCTTTGGACAAGGAGAGACCAGTAGTTGCACCTTAGATGGCTGCTCACAAGCTTTTAAGATACTAGGATGTAAAACAGAGAAGGTTGTAAAAGATTTTCTTTGTGGACTATGTTATGCCAATTGACTTTGCTGTCCCCTAAGACTGTGGTCCTGAGCCCTTAGGTAAAGGGATTCCTTACCTCAAAGTGTTTCGTTATGGCTAAGAAGTTTTCATAACTTTGTCCCCTATATGTTCTACGATGTTGTTGTTGTTTTTGTCGGACCTGACTCATAGCAACCCCTCCTTGGGTTTCTGAGGCAGTATCACTACAGAAGTAGATTGCCCAATCTTCCTTCTGGATATATTTGTAGCACATATAAATGTTTGTTGTTAGGTGCCATTGTGTCAGCATTGTGTTCATAGCAATCCTATGAACAACAGAACTAAATACTGCCTGGTCCTGAGCCACCCTCACAATCCTTGCTATACTTGAGCCCATCATTGCAGCCACTGTGTCAGTCCATATCATTGAGAGCCTTCCCATTTTTCACTGACCCTCCACTTTACCAAGCATGATATCCTTCTCCAGGGAATGGTCCCTTCTGACAACATGACCAAAGTAGGTGAGACAAATTCTCGCCATTCTT
>NW_006922131.1:1294640-1295677 GCF_000298275.1 Orycteropus afer afer
GTGGGGCTGGTGCGGGATCGGGCAGTGTTTCGTTCTGCTGTGCATGGGGTCGCTATGAGTCGGAAACGACTCGATGGCATTTAACAACAACAACAACAACAACCAGGTGTTTCTCAGATTCATCGCTATTCTTTTTTATTGCATTGTATTCCATTTTCTGTCTATACCAAATCTTGTTTATCCATTAATCCCTTTATGGACAATTAGGTTTGTTCCCATCTTTTTGCTACTGTGAATAATAACCCTGCTATGAACATGAATATAAATATACCTATTCGTATCACAGCTATTTTTTTTTTTCTTTAGGATGTATACCTAGTAGTGAGATTGTTAGATTGTATGATATTTCTATTTCCAACATTTTTAGGAAGTCCCATACTGTTTTCCACAATAGTTACTCAATTTTACAGTCCTACTACAGTGTATATGAGTTCCAGTCCCTCCACACCCTCATCAGCATTTCTTCTTTTCTTTCTTTTTTTTTTTAACTTTGATATTAATGCTGGGGTGAGATAATATGCATTACTCTTTTGATTTGCATCTCTCTTATTTATTTATTTATTTATATTGTGCTTTGGGTACAAATTTACAGAGCAGAATTTGTTTTACATTCAACAGTTCCTGTACATTTGGTTTACTCCCTGACCACCATCCCCAACCCTAACCCACTCTTCTCCCTTCTTTTCTCTGTGACCTCTCCTCCCTGTGTCCTTCTTAGTTATGTCTGTCCAGTTTTCCTTTCATGTGAATGCTGCCCCTCTGGTGCCTCTTTTTACCCTTTTGGAGAATCATGGCTGATTTCTCCAAGGAGTGTATCTCCCTAGAGTAGATAGGTGTATTACTCTTGGTTGGGTGTTCTCCATGTAAGTCTTTCTACTGTTAGGTTGAGATCCAGTCCTTGGGAGTGAGTTCTATCCCAGGCCCAAAGTGTATCCCAGGGCCATTGTGATAGTTGGAGCTGTGTGTCAACTTGGCTGGACCCCAGTTCTGTGTGGTTTTTCCCATGATGGGATCAGATGACTGTGTTCTGAGTGGCC
>NW_006922131.1:1296006-1298620 GCF_000298275.1 Orycteropus afer afer
GCTTCTATACGCTTGTTAGCCATTTTCCTAAGATAAATTTCTCTCTCTCTCTCTCTCTATAAATATATATATATATACACTTTGCTGGTTTTTGTGTTTCTCTAGAGAACCCAGTCTAACACAGCCATAGTCTTGGGGGTTCCACCAGACTCCATCTGACCAGTGTTTCTGGTCATTATTGTGTTTTTGAATTTTGTTCCATGTTTTTCCTCCCACTCTCTCCAGGATCTCTAGTTTGGTCCCTTCCTGAGTGGTTGGCATTGGTAGCTGGGCACCATCTAGTTCTTCTGGTCTTGAGGTCTATCATATCCTAGAGCTAATTGTTTCTAAATGCCCTTGATTTTCTTCATTCTTCTTCTCTTCAGATGACAGGAGACCATTAGCTGCATCTTAGATGGGCTCTTGAAAGCTTTTAAGACCCCAGTCACTACTCACCAAAGTAGGTTGTGGAACAAGATTTTTATATATTACGTGGTGCCAATTGAGCCTGGTGTCCCCCAGTACTATGGTCTTGAGTCAGAAGACTCAGTGGTTCTCTCTCCCAAGGTGTTTGGCTGTCTCTGAGGGATTACTCTGAGCTTGTATTCTGTTGCTTCTGTAATGATTGTGTTTATTTTGTATCATTACTATCTGTGCAAGATTTTCCTTGGCTAATCTATCATTGGTCTAGGGTATATTACTGTTCGCCGACCCCTACCTGATCCTCTCAGTTGTCTATGCATTTATCTGCAGCTTGGTGTTTGGTGTTAGTGATAATAACTCAAAATTGGGCATATACTGGTATTACTGCATATACTTCCTTTCCCCATTGTTATCATGCTGGCCACAGACTCTTTCCATACCACCCCTCCCCTTACCCAACTCAGCATGTGGCCCCCAACTAATCCAAAATATTCCCTCCCCTTCCCTTCCATCCCTGATAACCTACAAAGTGAGTTCCTTTCCCTAAGCAAACCCTTCCTTGACTTTTTACAATGATGGGCTCATACAATATTTGTCCTTCTGAGACTGACTTATCTCACTCAGCATAATGTCCTCCAGATTCATCTATGTTGTGAGATGATTCACATATTCTTCATTATTCTTTAATGTAGCATAATATTCCATTGTGTAAATGGACTGTAATTTGGTTATCGATTCATCTGTTTATGGGCATTTAGGTTGTTTCCATCTCTCTGCTATAGTAAATTGTGCTGGGATGCACATGGGTGTGCATATGTCTTCTCATGTCCTGGCTCTCAACTCTTTAGGATATATTTCTAGTAATGGAATTGTTGGTTCAAATAATATTTCTATTTTTAGTTTTGTACGGAAACTCCATGTCATTTTCCACAGCGGTAGTACCATTTTACAGTCCCGACAACAGTGTATGAGAGTTCAAATCTCTCCACAACCTCACCATAATTTGTTATTTTTTTTTGTCTTGTTCAACTTTGCTATTATTTCTGGGGTGAGATGATACCTCATTGTTATTTTGATTTGCACCTCTTTAATGGCTAATTATCTTGCGCATTCCCTCATGTGTTTGTTGGCCGTCAGTACATCATCTTTAGTGAAGCATCTGTTCATCTCCCTTGTCCATTTTTGAATTGGATTGTTAGTCTTTCTGGAGTTGAAGTGTTGAAGTTTACTACACATTTTGGAGATAAGTCCTTTGTCAGATATGTCATATGCACATATTTTCTCTCAATCTGTAGGTTCTCTTTTTACCCTTTTGGAGAAGTCTTTCAATGAGCATAAGAATTTGATTTTTAAAAGGTCCCAGTCATCTAGCTTCTCTTCCAAATCTTGTGCATTTTGGGTTATGCTTGATAGTCTATTTATGCCATAAATTAGGACCCCTAGATTTGTCCCTATATTATCTTTGATGAGCTTTATAATTTTGGGTTTTACATTTAAGTCTTTGATCCAACTTGAGTTTATGTTTGTGTGAGGTATGGGTCTTGTTTCACTTTTCTGTAGGTGGATATCCAATTTTGCCAGCATCATTTGTTAAAGAGGCTATCTCTCCCCCATTTAATGGGTTTAGGTTCTTTGTCAAAAATCAGCTGTCCATAGATGGCTGGGTCTATTTCAGGATTTTCAATTCTGTTCCATTGGTCTATCTGTCTATCATTGTACCAATACCACTCTGTTTTAACTACTGTGACTGTAAAGTAGGTTTGGAGATCTGGAAGTGTGAGACCTCCCACTTTGTTTTTCTTCTTCAGTAGTGCTGTGCTTATCTGAGGTCTCTTTCTTTTCCATATGAAGTTAGTAATAGGTTTTTCCATATCCTTAAAAAATGTTAGTGTTATCTAGAACAGGATTGAATTAAAAGTGTAGATTGCTTTGGGCAGTATTGACATTTTCACAATATTTAGTCTTCCTATCCATGAACAAGGCAGGTTCTTCTGTTTATGTAGGACCCTTGTAGTTTCTTGTAATAGCGTTTTATAGTTTTCTTTGTATAGGTCTTTTGTGTCTCTGGAAAGATTTATTTCTAGATATTTTATCTTATTCATAGCAATTGTAAATGGTATTATTTTCCTTATTTATTTTTCAGAGGGCTCTTTATAGATGTTGAGTAATCCAACTGATCTGTGTATATTGACCTTGTAACCTTCCACTTTGC